>NW_025745745.1:252971-463916 GCF_021184085.1 Oncorhynchus gorbuscha | reverse complement strand
TTTAGTTAAAGAATTCATTTTAGCAGGCAATATTAACTAGGGATATTGTCACTTCTCTTGCATTCATTGCACGCAGAGTCGGGTATATGCAACAGTTTGGGCCGCCTGACTCATTCTTGTAACTAATTTGCCAGAATTTTACATAATTATGACATAACATTGAAGGTGTGCAATGTAACAGCAATTTTTAGACTTCGGGTTGCCACCCGTTCGCTCGCTCGCTCGCTTTTGCCCGGCACTGGCTCGCTCGTTGCCCCGGCACTGGCTCGCTCGTTGCCCGGCTCTGGCCCGGCTCCCTTGGCCTGGCTCGCCCGTTCGCCCGGCTCTGGCTCGCTCGTTCGCCCGGCTCTGGCTCTCTCGTTTCGCCCGGCTCTGGCTCTCGTTCGCCCGGCTCTGGCTCTCTCGTTCGCCCGGCTCTGGCTCTCTCGTTCGCCTGCTCTGGCTCTCTCGTTCGCCCGGCTCTGGCTCTCGTTCGCCCGGCTCTGGCTCTCTGTTCGCCCGGCTCTGGCTCTCGTTCGCCCCGGCTCTCTCGTTCGCCTCTGGCTCTCTCGTTCGCCCGGCTCTCTCGTTCGCCCCGGCACTGGCTCGCTCGTTCGCCCGGCACTGGCTCGCTCGTTCGCCCGGCTCTGGCTCGCTCGTTCGCCCGGCTCTGGCTCGCTCGTTCGCCCGGCTCTGGCTCGCTCGCGTTCGCCCGGCTCTGCTTCGGCTCTCGCCCGGCTCTGGCTCAGCTGTCGCCCAGCTCTGGCTCGCTTTCCGTTCGCCGCTCTGGCTCGCTGCTCGCCCGGCTCTGCCCGACTCTCCTCCGGCTCTCCTCTCGGCTCTCTCCTCCTTCACTGTGTGCTATAAATATCACCAGCAACATCAGTAATGTCATAGTGTTTATATATCGACCACACCTCGTGGTTTAGCCCCTCCCATGTGTGCACTATAAATACTACTGGTGCCGTTACATCAGTCAATCCCAGGATAGTGAGTACTGGAGATTGATGGGGAGGAGAAGGTGACTGTAGATGGACCATGAAGGCAATAAAGACATTTGTAAAATAGAAACTGTTTGGACAGGACATCTACAGTAGACATTGTGGTAAAACAGAGACTGTTAGGGAGGGGACATCTACAATAGACATTGTGGTAAAACAGAGAGACTGTTAGGGAGGGGACATCTACAGTTGACATTGTGGTATCCTGGGATTGACTGAGGGGACATCTACAATAGACATTGTGGTAAAACAGAGAAACTGTTAGGGAGGGGACATCTACAATAGACATTGTGGTAAAACAGAGAAACTGTTAGGGAGGGGACATCTACAGTTGACATTGGTTTTGAGTCACCCCTCAACATTTCCTCTAGCAGTCATACTCGGTCACCATGCCAACCATGCCCTTCTGGTAGGGTGAGGAGGGCAGTGCCGGTCATAAAGGAAGCGATATAACTCCTTCGTAATGCTCTCTTCACCTCTGGATGGCATCTCCTCTGGATGGCATCTCTGGATGGCTCTGGATGGCATCTCCTCTGGATGGCATCTCCTCTGATGGCATCTCCTCTGGATGGGATGGCATCTCCTTGAGGGGAGATTGATGTTGATAACCTTGTCGGCTCAGGCTAGTGAGGTCCTACCGGGTCATGTGTTATTAAGATTCAGTGAGGGGGTCGTCATGATTTCATGAGGAATGGTCACATGCTTGGTACAACGACAGTTATAGTCTAACCCCTGCCAAACCAGCTGACTAATAACAACCCACAATTCACCCTGTTGGGAAGGTCCCATGGGGTCATGTGTTATTAAGACTCAGGGAGGGGTGGTCAGGATATCAGGATGGATGGTCACATGTTGGGCACAGGAAACCCAGATTACCCTCCCCTCAAACCGGCTGACCATAAGAAAACACACTAATAGGAAATACGTCATCAGTCATTAAAGTCTGTCAGATCGTTTCAGAGATATTACTAATATGTTGCTACCCAGATGTTGAGCTCATCTGATCTGAATTCATCCGGCCAGTGTTGCTTGGTGTTGGGTCAGCAGTGGTGCCACAGCAAGCAGGCCCAGGGTGTGTCCTCTCTGCTCCCTGCTCTCCCTCCCTGCTCTCCCTTCCCTGCTCTCCCCTTCCCCTGCTCTCCCTTCCCTGCTCTCCCTTCCCTGCTCTCCCTTCCCTGCTCTCCCTTCCCTGCTCTCCCTTCCCTGCTCTCCCTTCCCTGCTCTCCCTTCCCTGCTCTCCCCTCCCTGCTCTCCCTGTCTCAGCCCTGAGCCCTCAGTGGACATCTGTACTCCCTGGTTGCCCAGTGAAAGAGGGCATTCTCTCTAACCACTCACACACACTCCCTGGGGCTAGTGCCCAAACCTGCTCTGGCTCACACAGTCAAGGGGAGGAACACACACATTGAGAGCGGAATGAACAAGATCGTCATATGTTTTGCTGTACAACCTTATTGATTCCATTATACACAGACAGACACTTGTACTGAACTCTGTATCCAAGTCCCTCTCAAACGCTCCGTCAAGTCACTTGCTGATCTGATGACCTCACTTTTGGAATTCTTTCGTGTTCTGGACCATTCCCACAGTGACACGCAGCAGGCTGAGGCTTTCCTAGACTTGTCCTGCCCCGCTCTAGTGTCATAACCAACCTTACTGCACATTTATAGGGTCCTGAATAGTATTGGCTAGATGTAAGAAATATGGCCATTTACATGTAACTGAACTGGGCGTCATCAGAAAACCACTTCATCAAAAGTGTCACTTGAAAATTGACAAAAGGCAGGGACAGACTGGTAGGATGGTTGAATGTCTGCCGGCCAAAGTGTAGTTAGCACCCCTGAACAGAGGTCGTCTGTAATTTGCAAACCGATTCTACATGAGGAAAAGGGCTAAAATGCCGTCCGTCAGCCATCGGTGGGTGTTCACTATAACACACCGCGACCACAGCAAACGAATGAACACCATGTATTGTGCAGACCGACAGTCAGTCTGGTGGGTTTTGTCCTTAAACGGGTGTTACTCTGACGGACCTAGCAGGCACATGCCAGGGGTGTATTTATTCATTAGTGCACACCGTAGCAACACGTTTGGCAACGAAAACCAACGTTTCTTATTGGACAAGTTCTGGTAATCCCTCTTGGTTTTGGTCCGTTTGCTTCCAGTTGATTCCTAGTGAATATCCTCTACACCCCAGGAGTGTAGAAACACTGCTTTGTCAAACAAATGCTACTAAGCACTGTACTGCCCCACCAAACAATACAGCCTACTGCCTTATTGAACAGCACTTAGTCTGACACAGCAGTATTGATTCCTGCCACTCCTACTGGTTCCACAATAATACTCTGGGACTTTTCTCATATCAGTCCCCCTTGACCTGAATCAGTGTCAGTCAGGCAAGCCTTGGAACTCCCCTGCTCTACCTCCCTCTCTACCCCCCTCTCTACCTCCCCACCCTGGGCAGAGATAGAGCTTAGGCTAGCCAGGGTGTGGAGATGACTGGCATTCTCAGAGTGGGAGGGTGATGTGCTGTCTGTCTGTCTGTCTGTGAACAGTGCTGCTGTCCTCTGGCTCTCTGCATTGTTCCCAGGAATGTAGGAAATGTCTGAAAGGCAGCTGCTCGTGACTCCCTCGGGAGTAGAGAATGTAGCGATGCCTGTTTTCAGGCAGACAGGTGCACTCCTCATTACACACACACACACACACACACACACACACACACACACACACACACACACACACACACACACACACACACACACACACACACACACACACACACACACCTGAGTTCACTGTAATCTGCCCCTCCTGACATACTACAGTTAGTGGAATCATTATCTCTCTATTCTCACATGACAACCACTAACATGTGTTTATTTCCCTTCTCTCCCTCCCTCCCTCCCTCTCCTCCTCTTCACCTCACCCTCCTCTTCTTCCCCTCCTCCTCTTCACCTCACCCTCCTCTTCTCCCTCTCCTCCTCTTCTCCTCACCCTCCTCTTCTCCCTCTCCTCCTCTTCACCTCACCCTCCTCTTCTCCCTCTCCTCCTCTTCACCTCACCCTCCTCTTCTCCCTCTCCTCCTCTTCACCTCACCCTATCTTCTCCCTCTCCTCCTCTTCCTCACACTCTCTTCTTCCTCACCCTCTCTTCCCCCTCTCCTCCTCTTCCTCACCCTCTCTTCCACCTCTCTTCCCCTCTCCTACTCTTCTTCCCCTCTCTTCCTCACCCTCTCTTCCCCCTCTCCTACTCTTCTTCCCCCTCTCTTCCTCACCCTCTCTTCCCCTCTCCTACTCTTCCTCACCCTCTCTTCCACCTCTCTTCCTCACCCTCTTCCCCCTCTCCTACTCTTCCTCACCCTCTCTTCCCCTCCTTCTCTTCCACCTCTCTTCCCCCTCCTTCTCCTCACCCTCTCTTCCCCCTCTCCTCCTTCATTCCATCCTCCCATCCCTCTCTGTGACAGAGGGACCCAGACTACCTGAAGCTGTGGCTGGAGATCTTCATTGGCTCCTATGAGAGATGTCTAGATGTGGACTTTGAGAAGCCACCCTCCAGGTAAGCATAGCCCCAGAGATGGGACCAAGTCACTATTATTTGAGTCACAAGCAAGTCACAAGGTCCAAGTAGAACGGGTCGAGTCTCCGGTCAGTCCAAGTAGAACGGGCCGGGTCTAAGAGCAAGTCATGTCAAGTAAAAAATAAAAATAAAACATCTAATCAGGCAACGACTTGTTCAACTACAAATACTTGTCTATTTATTGAAGCCATCAGACAGCCCTTTTCATTATTTTATCTATAACACATTTTGATTTTGCAACAATACATTTTAACAATAAATTCCAATTGCAGGCTTTATAAGTCGATGTTTAATTCAAGCGATTTTGACATACCAAAAGAGCAGTAGGTCTATGGTGGCTGTTGCTTGATGCCCCGTTGCAAAGTGAACGGTTCATATTCTGAATGTTTGTGCTGTTCTCTAGCTCATTGGTTTTCAAATGTTTTGACCCATTACCCCTAAAAAGTAGCTTGCGGCCTCCGAGCACACAGGCAAGCGCCCACCATCGCTGTGCAAATGTAGCCTGTCTTTAGGGTCATAAACGGGGACACATTTTCAAAACGCAAGATACAGAAATAGACTATAGGGTTCCATAACCAGCTCTGGAATCTGTGGTTCCATAACCAGCTCTGGAATCTGTGGTTCCATAACCAGCTTTGGAATCTGTGTTGGGGTTCCATAACCAGCTTTGGAATCTGTGTTGGGGTTCCATAACCAGCTCTGGAATCTGTGTTGGGGTTCCATAACCAGCTCTGGAATCTGTGGTTCCATAACCAGCTCTGGAATCTGTGGTTCCATAACCAGCTCTGGAATCTGTGGTTCCATAACCAGCTCTGGAATCTGTGGTTCCATAACCAGCTCTGGAATCTGTGGTTCCATAACCAGCTCTGGAATCTGTGTTGGGGTTCCATAACCAGCTTTGGAATCTGTGTTGGGGTTCCATAACCAGCTCTGGAATCTGTGTTGGGGTTCCATAACCAGCTCTGGAATCTGTGTTGGGGTTCCATAACCAGCTCTGGAATCTGTGGTTCCATAACCAGCTCTGGAATCTGTGGTTCCATAACCAGCTCTGGAATCTGTGTTGGGGTTCCATAACCAGCTTTGGAATCTGTGTTGGGGTTCCATAACCAGCTCTGGAATCTGTGTTGGGGTTCCATAACCAGCTCTGGAATCTGTGTTGGGGTTCCATAACCAGCTCTGGAATCTGTTGGGGTTCCATAACCAGCTCTGGAATCTGTGTTGGGGTTCCATAACCAGCTCTGGAATCTGTGTTGGGGTTCCATAACCAGCTCTGGAATCTGTGTTGGGGTTCCATAACCAGCTCTGGAATCTGTGTTGGGGTTCCATAACCAGCTCTGGAATCTGTGTTGGGGTTCCATAACCAGCTCTGGAATCTGTGTTGGGGTTCCATAACCAGCTCTGGAATCTGTGTTGGGGTTCCATAACCAGCTCTGGAGTCCGTGTTGGGGTTCCATAACCAGCTCTGGAATCCGTGTTGGGGTTCCATAACCAGCTCTGGAATCTCTGGTTCCATAACCAGCTCTGGAATCTCTGGTTCCATAACCAGCTCTGGAACCTCTGGTTCCATAACCAGCTCTGGAATCTGTGTTGGGGTTCCATAACCAGCTCTGGAATCTGTGCTGGGGTTACATAACCAGCTCTGGAATCTGTGTTGGTGTTCCATAACCAGCTCTGGAATCTGTGTTGGGGTTCCATAACCTGCTCTGGAATCTGTGTTGGGGTGAAGGTTCTGTGCATGTCTGTATGTTTGCAGAGCGTTCAGGGAGAAGAAGCACATGCAGTATAGAGAGAGACAGAGGGAGAGAGCGAGTGAGAGGTGATGTGCTCCTCTGCTCTTCCAGCTGTGGTCTGGTCACATGACCAGTGAAATGCCCAGTCAGTCCTGTCAGATGGTTACGTAAGGCTGTGTGGTCTGTGTGTGTGGGACTGGAGAGAGTGAAGTGTGGAGCAAGGGAAACAGATTACTTTCCATCCTCCCTCTCCCTCTCTTTCCCACTCCACCTCCCCCTCTCTCTCTCTTTCTCACTCCACCTCCCCCCTCTGCCACAGCTGTCCTGCTTTTCCCAGCGATACGCTCTTACCCTGATTTGGGAATGTTCATCTGGGCTCTGTTGGAGGAAGAACCCATTCCTCTCTGATGACCTCTGTCTACAGAGAGGGACGGAGACAGGCCCATTCATCTCTGATGACCCCTGTCTACAGAGAGGGACAGAGACAGGCCCATTCCTCTCTGATGACCCCTGTCTACAGAGAGGGACAGAGACAGGCCCATTCCTCTCTGATGACCCCTGTCTACAGAGAGGGACAGAGACAGGCCCATTCCTCTCTGATGACCCCTGTCTACAGAGAGGGACAGAGACAGACCCATTCCTCTCTGATGACCCCTGTCTACAGAGAGGGACAGAGACAGGCCCATTCCTCTCTGATGACCCCTGTCTACAGAGAGGGACAGAGACAGGCCCATTCCTCTCTGATGACCCCTGTCTACAGAGAGGGACAGAGACAGACCCATTCCTCTCTGATGACCCCTGTCTACAGAGAGGGACAGAGACAGGCCCATTCCTCTCTGATGACCCCTGTCTACAGAGAGGGACAGAGACAGGCCCATTCCTCTCTGATGACCCCTGTCTACAGAGAGGGACAGAGACAGGCCCATTCCTCTCTGATGACCCCTGTCTACAGAGAGGGACAGAGACAGGCCCATTCCTCTCTGATGACCCCTGTCTACAGAGAGGGACAGAGACAGGCCCATTCCTCTCTGATGGCCCCTGTCTACAGAGAGGGACAGAGACAGGCCCATTCCTCTCTGATGACCCCTGTCTACAGAGAGGGACAGAGACAGACCCATTCCTCTCTGTATGACCCCTGTCTACAGAGAGGGACAGAGACAGACCCATTCCTCTCTGATGACCCCTGTCTACAGAGAGGGACAGAGACAGACCCATTCCTCTCTGATGACCCCTGTCTACAGAGAGGGACAGAGACAGACCCATTCCTCTCTGATGACCCCTGTCTACAGAGAGGGACAGAGACAGACCCATTCCTCTCTGATGACCCCTGTCTACAGAGAGGGACAGAGACAGACCCATTCCTCTCTGATGACCCCTGTCTACAGAGAGGGACAGAGACAGACCCATTCCTCTCTGATGACCCCTGTCTACAGAGAGGGACAGAGACAGGCCCATTCCTCTCTGATGACCCCTGTCTACAGAGAGGGACAGAGACAGGCCCATTCCTCTCTGATGACCCCTGTCTACAGAGAGGGACAGAGACAGGCCCATTCCTCTCTGATGACCCCTGTCTACAGAGAGGGACAGAGACAGGCCCATTCCTCTCTGATGACCCCTGTCTACAGAGAGGGACAGAGACAGGCCCATTCCTCTCTGATGACCCCTGTCTACAGAGAGGGACAGAGACAGGCCCATTCCTCTCTGATGACCCCTGTCTACAGAGAGGGACAGTTAGGTTCACTGTTAGCTGTACAGTGGATGGTTTCATAACATTAATCTATCAGCAAATACTAGTGTAAAGGTTATCATGGTGTGTTGCTTAGGTAGATGTGTGTAAATGTGTGTAACGTATCTGAAGGTCTTAGAAGTTTGGGTGGATTTATTTGTGTATGTGAGCTCGGTGCATCGGTACCGCTTGCCGTGCGGTAGCAGAGAGAACAGTGTGACTTGGGTGACTGGAGTCTTTGGCCACTTTTAGGACCTGGTAGAAACGTCCTGGATGGCAGGGTGCGTGCGCTTGCTTGCATAATATTTGTGCAGATGTGTATGAAAAGCAGGTGAGAGTTGAGCATGTTTTGGTGTTCCCCTTATTTCACCCCTTTCTCTCTCTCCCTCCCCAGGTTGGAGGAGGTGCCTCCAGTGATGACCCTGCTGCCAGACAACATCCTGCAGGTGTTGCGGCACCAGCTGCTCCAGTG
Source organism: Oncorhynchus gorbuscha (assembly GCF_021184085.1). Taxonomy (NCBI): domain Eukaryota; kingdom Metazoa; phylum Chordata; class Actinopteri; order Salmoniformes; family Salmonidae; genus Oncorhynchus; species Oncorhynchus gorbuscha. The sequence goes on along the minus strand of NW_025745745.1, from coordinate 455,435 downwards.
TGTCCAGAAGGCCTCGGACGGGCTGGAGCAGGAGCAGCAGAACCTGGCCCTCCTGCTGGTCAAGTTCCTCATCGTCATCTGCAGGTTGGTCCGTGGTGTTTCTGTAGGACCAGAAGCAGTAGTCTGGCCCCTCCCTCCACCTACCAAGACCTGGTTGTACCGGTCCAGTAGTCTGGCCCCTCCCTCCACCTACCAAGACCTGGTTGTACCGGTCCAGTAGTCTGGCCCCTCCCTCCACCTACCAAGACCTAGTTGTACCGGTCCAGTAGTCTGGCCCCTCCCTCCACCTACCTAGACCTAGTTGTACCGGTCCAGTAGTCTGGTCCCTCCCACCACCTACCAAGACCTGGTTGTACCGGTCCAGTAGTCTGGCCCCTCCCTCCACCTACCTAGGCCTGGTTGTACCGGTCCAGTAGTCTGGCCCCTCCCTCCACCTACCTAGACCTGGCTGTACTGGTCCAGTAGTCTGGCCCCTCCCTCCACCTACCTAGACCTGTCCTCCCTCCACCTACCTAGGCCAAGCTGTACCGGTCCAGTAGTCTGGCCCCTCCCTCCCTTCTAATTGTCAAATGTAGCTGGCTACTCTTTGGTCCAGCTTTGTAGTAATGGATGATGAGGTACTATTTAAAAAAATATAACAGACATGACTCTCTGTTAGAACCTGTCCCTACTATAACAGACATGACTCTCTCTGTTAGAACCTGTCCCTACTATAACAGACATGATTCTCTCTGTTAGAACCTGTCCCTACTATAACAGACATGACTCTCTCTCTCTGTTAGAACCTGTCCCTACTATTACAGACATGACTCTCTCTCTCTGTTAGAACCTGTCCCTACTATAACAGACATGACTCTCTCTCTCTGTTGGAACCTGTCCCTACTATAACAGGCATGACTCTCTGTTAGAACCTGTCCCTACTATAACAGACATGACTCTCTCTGTTGGAACCTGTCCCTACTATAACAGGCATGACTCTCTGTTAGAACCTGTCCCTACTATAACAGACATGACTCTCTCTGTTGGAACCTGTCCCTACTATAACAGACATGACTCTCTGTTAGAACCTGTCCCTACTATAACAGACATGACTCTCTGTTAGAACCTGTCCCTACTATAACAGACATGACTCTCTGTTGGAACCTGTCCCTACTATAACAGACATGACTCTCTCTGTTAGAACCTGTCCCTACTATAACAGACATGACTCTCTCTCTCTGTTGGAACCTGTCCCTACTATAACAGACATGACTCTCTCTCTCTCTGTTAGAACCTGTCCCTACTATAACAGACATGACTCTCTGTTAGAACCTGTCCCTACTATAACAGACATGACTCTCTCTGTTATAACCTGTCCCTACTATAACAGACATGACTCTCTCTCTCTGTTAGAAGCTGTCCCTACTATAACAGACATGACTCTCTGTTAGAACCTGTCCCTACTATAACAGACATGACTCTCTCTCTCTGTTAGAACCTGTCCCTACTATAACAGACATGACTCTCTCTGTTAGAACCTGTCCCTACTATAACAGACATGACTCTCTCTGTTAGAACCTGTCCCTACTATAACAGACATGACTCTCTCTCTGTTGGAACCTGTCCCTACTATAACAGACATGACTCTCTCTCTCTGTTGGAACCTGTCCCTACTATAACAGACATGACTCTCTCTCTCTGTTGGAACCTGTCCCTACTATAACAGACATGACTCTCTCTCTCTGTTAGAACCTGTCCCTACTATAACAGACATGACTCTCTCTGTTGGAACCGGTCACTACCTTAACAGGCTATGACTTTCTCTCTCTGTTAGAACCTGTCCCTACTATAACAGACATGACTCTCTCTGTTAGAACCTGTCCCTACTATAACAGACATGACTCTCTCTGTTAGAACCTGTCCCTACTATAACAGACATGACTCTCTCTGTTAGAACCTGTCCCTACTATAACAGACATGACTCTCTGTTAGAACCTGTCCCTACTATAACAGACATGACTCTCTCTGTTAGAACCTGTCCCTACTATAACAGACATGACTCTCTCTGTTGGAACCTGTCCCTACTATAACAGACATGACTCTCTCTGTTAGAACCTGTCCCTACTATAACAGACATGACTCTCTCTCTCTGTTGGAACCTGTCCCTACTATAACAGACATGACTCTCTCTGTTGGAACCTGTCCCTACTATAACAGACATGACTCTCTCTGTTAGAACCTGTCCCTACTATAACAGACATGACTCTCTCTCTCTGTTAGAACCTGTCCCTACTATAACAGACATGACTCTCTCTGTTAGAACCTGTCCCTACTATAACAGACATGACTCTCTCTCTGTTAGAACCTGTCCCTACTATAACAGACATGACTCTCTGTTGGAACCTGTCCCTACTATAACAGACATGACTCTCTCTGTTGGAACCTGTCCCTACTATAACAGACATGACTCTCTCTCTGTTAGAACCTGTCCCTACTATAACAGACATGACTCTCTGTTGGAACCTGTCCCTACTATAACAGACATGACTCTCTGTTGGAACCTGTCCCTACTATAACAGACATGACTCTCTCTGTTAGAACCTGTCCCTACTATAACAGACATGACTCTCTCTGTTGGAACCTGTCCCTACTATAACAGACATGACTCTCTCTGTTGGAACCTGTCCCTACTATAACAGACATGACTCTCTCTCTCTGTTAGAACCTGTCCCTACTATAACAGACATGACTCTCTCTGTTGGAACCGGTCACTACCTTAACAGGCTATGACTTTCTCTCTCTGTTAGAACCTGTCCCTACTATAACAGACATGACTCTCTCTGTTAGAACCTGTCCCTACTATAACAGACATGACTCTCTCTGTTAGAACCTGTCCCTACTATAACAGACATGACTCTCTCTGTTAGAACCTGTCCCTACTATAACAGACATGACTCTCTCTGTTAGAACCTGTCCCTACTATAACAGACATGACTCTCTCTGTTAGAACCTGTCCCTACTATAACAGACATGACTCTCTCTCTGTTAGAACCTGTCCCTACTATAACAGACATGACTCTCTCTCTGTTAGAACCTGTCCCTACTATAACAGACATGACTCTCTCTCTGTTAGAACCTGTCCCTACTATAACAGACATGACTCTCTCTCTGTTAGAACCTGTCCCTACTATAACAGACATGACTCTCTCTGTTGGAACCTGTCACTACCTTAACAGGCTATGACTTTCTCTCTCTGTTAGAACCTGTCCCTACTATAACAGACATGACTTTCTCTCTCTGTTAGAACCTGTCCCTACTATAACAGACATGACTCTCTCTGTTAGAACCTGTCCCTACTATAACAGACATGACTCTCTCTCTGTTGGAACCTGTCCCTACTATATCAGACATGACTCTCTCTCTCTGTTGGAACCTGTCCCTACTATAACAGACATGAGTCTCTGTTAGAACCTGTCCCTACTATAACAGACATGACTCTCTCTCTCTGTTGGAACCTGTCCCTACTATAACAGACATGACTCTCTGTTGTAACCTGTCCCTACTATAACAGACATGACTCTCTCTCTCTGTTGGAACCTGTCCCTACTATAACAGACATGACTCTCTGTTGGAACCTGTCCCTACTATAACAGACATGACTCTCTGTTGGAACCTGTCCCTACTATAACAGACATGACTCTCTGTTGGAACCTGTCCCTACTATAACAGACATGACTCTCTGTTGGAACCTGTCCCTACTATAACAGACATGACTCTCTCTCTCTGTTGGAACCTGTCCCTACTATAACAGACATGACTCTCTGTTCTGTCCCTTATAACAGGAACCTGTCCCTACTATAACAGACATGACTCTCTGTTAGAACCTGTCCCTACTATAACAGACATGACTCTCTGTTAGAACCTGTCCCTACTATAACAGACATGACTCTCTCTCTCTCTCATGTCTCTCGGTCTCTCTGTGTCTGTGTTGGAACCGGTCACTACCTTAACAGGCTATGACTTTCTCTCTCTGCAGGAACCTGTCCAATGTGGAGGAGATTGGCACCTGCTCCTACATCAACCATGTCATTACCATGACAACGCTCTACATCCAGCAGGTCTGATTCCTCTCCCCCCTTATCCACCCACTTCTCCCCCTTTATCCACCCACTTCTCCCCCTTTATCCACCCTCTTCTCTCCTTTATCCACCCTCTTCTCTCCTTTATCCACCCACTTCTCCCCCTTTATCCACCCTCTTCTCTCCTTTATCCACCCTCTTCTCCCCCTTATCCACCCTCTTCTCTCCTTTATCCACCCTCTTCTCTCCTTTATCCATCCTCTTCTCCCCCTTTATCCACCCACTTCTCCCCCTTTATCCACCCACTTCTCCCCCTTTATCCACCCACTTCTCTCCTTTATCCACCCACTTCTCTCCTTATCCACCCTCTTCTCCCCCTTATCCACCCTCTTCTCCCCCTTATCCACCCTCTTCTCCCCCTTATCCACCCTCTTCTCCCCCTTATCCACCCTCTTCTCCTCCTTTATCCACCCTCTTCTCCTCCTTTATCCACCCTCTTCTCCCCCTTATCCACCCTCTTCTCCCCCTTATCCACCCTCTTCTCCCCCTTATCCACCCTCTTCTCCTCCCTTATCCACCCTCTTCTCCCCCTTATCCACCCTCTTCTCCTCTATCCACCCTCTTCTCCTCCCTTATCCACCCTCTTCTCTCCTTATCCACCCTCTTCTCCCCTTATCCACCCTCTTCTCCTCTATCCACCCTCTTCTCCTCCTTTATCCACCCTCTTCTCCTCCTTTATCCACCCTCTTCTCCTCCTTTATCCACCCTCTTCTCCTCCCTTATCCACCCACTTCTCTCCCTTATCCACCCACTTCTCCCCCTTATCCACCCACTTCTCCCCCTTATCCACCCACTTCTCCCCCTTATCCACCCTCTTCTCCCCCTTATCCACCCTCTTCTCCCCCTTATCCACCCTCTTCTCCCCCTTATCCACCCTCTTCTCCCCCTTATCCACCCTCTTCTCCCCCTTATCCACCCTCTTCTCCCCCTTATCCACCCTCTTCTCCCCCTTATCCACCCTCTTCTCCCCTTTATCCACCCTCTTCTCTCCTTATCCACCCTCTTCTCCCCTTTATCCACCCTCTTCTCCTCCTTTATCCACCCTCTTATCCACCCTTATCCACCCTCTTCTCCCCCTTATCCACCCTCTTCTCCCCCTTATCCACCCACTTCTCCCCCTTATCCACCCACTTCTCCCCCTTATCCACCCACTTCTCCCCCTTATCCACCCTCTTCTCCCCTATCATCGCCTTCCTGACTCTGTTTCCTTTTGAAAACAAGTTTAAAAACCGACCTGCACAAAATAAAGTATTTTTTACCCAGTCGATTAGGTGTAGATATGTGTGAGCATTTGTGCTAGTCTGTTTCAAAACAGATTTGAACAAAAAACATTTTTTAGCATGTCACAATGATTACGTTGATTTTTTTTTAGCATGTCACAATGATTAAGTAGGTACGTTCCCGTGAGATTCCACATTCCTGTGTGTGTGTCTCTAGCCTCACCATGCTCTCTCCTACAGCTGAAGAGTAAGACCAAGGAGAAGGAGATGGTGGACCAGACTCAGGCTGAGGAGTTTGTCCGCCACTCTCTGGCCTTCTGCGAGAGCCTGTACGACCCCTACCGGAACTGGAGACATCGCACCTGCGGGTACACTAAGTCGCTAACTCTAGCAGAGTTTGTTTATTTGATTTATTATTCTTTATTTAACCAGGGAAGTCACAATGAGGTTGACATTTATTTGTCAAGAAATCTCTGGAGCAGACAGTGAACAATGTTCCCCAAACATCTCCTGATGTGACCCCAGCCATTCCACTTAGTCCATCTATTTTATATTTTCCAGTACCTGATTGACCTTGACTTATCATGGATTGTGTGACCTTCTTAACTTATCATAGATTGTGTGACCTTCTTAACTTATCATAGATTGTGTGACCTTCTTAACTTATCATAGATTGTGTGACCTTCTTAACTTATCATAGATTGTGTGACCTTCTTAACTTATCATAGATTGTGTGACCTTCTTAACTTATCATAGATTGTGTGACCTTCTTAATTATCATAGATTATGTGACCTTCTTAACTTATCATAGATTGTGTGACCTTCTTAACTTATCATAGATTATGTGACCTTCTTAACTTATCATAGATTGTGTGACCTTCTTAACTTATCATGGATTGTGTGACCTTCTTAACTTATCATGGATTGTGTGACCTTCTTAACTTATCATAGATTGTGTGACCTTCTTAACTTATCATAGATTGTGTGACCTTCTTAACTTATCATAGATTGTGTGACCTTCTTAACTTATCATAGATTGTGTGACCTTCTTAACTTATCATAGATTGTGTGACCTTCTTAACTTATCATAGATTGTGTGACCTTCTTAACTTATCATAGATCGTGTGACCTTCTTAACTTATCATAGATTGTGTGACCTTCTTAACTTATCATAGATTGTGTGCCCTTCTTAACTTATCGTGGATCGTGTGACCTTCTTAACTTATCATAGATTGTGTGCCCTTCTTAACTTATCATAGATTGTGTGACCTTCTTAACTTATCGTGGATCGTGTGACCTTCTTAACTTATCGTGGATCGTGTGACCTTCTTAACTTATCATAGATTGTGTGACCTTCTTAACTTATCGTGGATCGTGTGACCTTCTTAACTTATCGTGGATCGTGTGACCTTCTTAACTTATCATAGATTGTGTGCCCTTCTTAACTTATCATAGATTGTGTGACCTTCTTAACTTATCATAGATTGTGTGCCCTTCTTAACTTATCATGGACCGTGTGACCTTCTTAACTTATCATAAATCGTGAGCTTGATCTTATCATAGATAAATAGATTGACCTCAACTTATGGTGAGATGGACCTTGTTAACTGTTGATAGATCATGTGATTGGTTGAGCCAGGTCTGTTAATACAGGACTAGACCTAATAATAGATGGAACTGTAGTAGATCCACAGGAAGGGGAGGACAGCTCATAATAATAGATGGAACTGTAGTAGATCCACAGTAAGTGGAGGACGACTCATAATAATAGATGGAACTGTAGTAGATCCACAGTAAAGGGAGGACCGCTCATAATAATAGATGGAACTGTAGTAGATCCACAGTAAGGGGAGGACAGCTCATAATAATAGATGGAACTGTAGTAGATCCACAGTAAGTGGAGGACGACTCATAATAATAGATGGAACTGTAGTAGATCCACAGTAAAGGGAGGACCGCTCATAATAATAGATGGAACTGTAGTAGATCCACAGGAAGGGGAGGACAGCTCATAATAATAGATGGAACTGTAGTAGATCCACAGTAAGTGGAGGACGACTCATAATAATAGATGGAACTGTAGTAGATCCACAGTAAGTGGAGGACGGCTCATAATAATAGATGGAACTGTAGTAGATCCACACTAAGGGGAGGTCAGCTCATAATAATAGATGGAACTGTAGTAGATCCACAGTAAGTGGAGGACGGCTCATAATAATAGATGGAACTGTAGTAGATCCACATTAAAGGGAGGACCGCTCATAATAATAGATGGAACTGTAGTAGATCCACAGTAAGGGGAGGACAGCTCATAATAATAGATGGAACTGTAGTAGATCCACAGGAAGTGGAGGACAGCTCATAATAATAGATGGAACTGTAGTAGATCCACATTAAAGGGAGGACCGCTCATAATAATAGATGGAACTGTAGTAGATCCACAGGAAGTGGAGGACGGCTCATAATAATGTCTGGAATGGAACACATGTTTGATACCATTCCATTAACTCCATTCCAGCCATTATTATGAGCCATTCTCCCATCAGCGGCCTCCACTGTTACACAATAAGTGGAAGGGCTCTGGGTACTGGAGGAGCAGGGTCAAGCACGCATTAACCACCGGGGCTCTGGGTACTGGAGGAGCAGGGTCAAGCACGCATTAACCACCAGGGCTCTGGGTACTGGAGGAGCAGGGTCAAGCACGCATTAACCACCGGGGCTCTGGGTACTGGAGGGGGTACTGGAGGAGCAGGGTCAAGCACGCATTAACCACCGGGGCTTTGGGTACTGGAGGGGGTACTGGAGGAGCAGGGTCAAGCACGCATTAACCACCAGGTCTCTGGGTACTGGAGGGGGTACTGAGGAGCAGGGTCAAGCACACATTAACCACCGGGGCTCTGGGTACTGGAGGAGCAGGGTCAAGCACGCATTAACCACCAGGGCTCTGGGTACTGGGGGGTACTGGAGGAGCAGGGTCAAGCACGCATTAACCACCAGGGCTCTGGGTACTGGAGGGGTACTGGAGGAGCAGGGTCAAGCACGCATTAACCACCGGGGCTCTGGGTACTGGAGGAGCAGGGTCAAGCACGCATTAACCACCAGGGCTCTGGGTACTGGAGGGGTACTGGAGGAGCAGGGTCAAGCACGCATTAACCACCAGGGCTCTGGGTACTGGAGGGGTACTGGAGGAGCAGGGTCAAGCACGCATTAACCACCGGGGCTCTGGGTACTGGAGGGAGTACTGGAGGAGCAGGGTCAAGCACGCATTAACCACCGGGGCTCTGGGTACTGGAGGAGCAGGGTCAAGCACGCATTAACCACCAGGGCTCTGGGTACTGGAGGGGTACTGGAGGAGCAGGGTCAAGCACGCATTAACCACCAGGGCTCTGGGTACTGGAGGGGGTACTGGAGGAGCAGGGTCAAGCACGCATTAACCACCGGGGCTCTGGGTACTGGAGGGAGTACTGGAGGAGCAGGGTCAAGCACGCATTAACCACCAGGGCTCTGGGTACTGGAGGAGCAGGGTCAAGCACGCATTAACCACCAGGGCTCTGGGTACTGGAGGGGGTACTGGAGGAGCAGGGTCAAGCACGCATTAACCACCGGGACTCTGTCAGCACCGGGGCTCTCGTGGGTACTGAAGCACTAGAAACAACGCTCTTAGGATCATCATTATGTACTTATTCCACCATAGTCAATTCTACTGTTACACTTCTGAAAACACTACAATCATAATGTGCTGGCTTGGATGTTGTTGTTTCTTCACAATACAGCTCGGCTTGGTTTACCTAATTAGTATAAAAGTATTTTTTTTTCCCAAAGTGCCATAACATTTTCCAAATCAATCCCAAGTAGTGTTGGTTCTAATCCTGTGCTAAACCCTCCCAGCAGTGTTCCTGCTCACAGACACACAAACACAGAGTTTGGACAGGGGGTCTTTTTCTGACACCGTGTGTTTTGCCTGTCGTCTCCAGGGACCAGCGGAGTACAGTGGAGAAGAGCAGACAGAAACACAAAGCAGCTCCTCTCACCGTGGAGTTTGTCCCCTTCTTCTACCGTGAGTTTGATTTATTTTTCAAAACGTTTTCTCCTTAATGAACACAACCCAGTTATCCTCTCTAGCGGGGTCATTCAGTGGGGGCAAACTCGGTGTGGTCATTAACAGTAATGAATGAGGAAGTCATGTTCTACTCAATGAAAAGGTCTCGCTAGAGAAAACAGATCACACTTCCCTGCGTTCCTCTCCCAGCTTAGGAACCGCCTCCCCTCAGAGCTCCACTCTCTTTCCTCTCCCAGTTTAGGAACAGCCTCCCCTCAGAGCTCCACTCTCTTTCCTCTCCCAGCTTAGGAACAGCCTCCCCTCAGAGCTCCACTCTCTTTCCTCTCCCAGCTTAGGAACCGCCTCCCCTCAGAGCTCCACTCTCTTTCCTCTTCCAGTTTAGGAACCGCCTCCCCTCAGAGCTCCACTCTCTTTCCTCTCCCAGCTTAGGAACAGCCTCCCCTCAGACCTCCACTCTCTTTCCTCTCCCAGCTTAGGAACCGCTTCCCCTCAGAGCTCCACTCTCTTTCCTCTCCCAGCTTAGGAACAGCCTCCCCTCAGACCTCCACTCTCTTTCCTCTCCCAGTTTAGGAACAGCCTCCCCTCAGAGCTCCACTCTCTTTCCTCTCCCAGCTTAGGAACAGCCTCCCCTCAGACCTCCACTCTCTTTCCTCTCCCAGTTTAGGAACAGCCTCCCCTCAGAGCTCCACTCTCTTTCCTCTCCCAGCTTAGGAACCGCCTCCCCTCAGACCTCCACTCTCTTTCCTCTCCCAGTTTAGGAACAGCCTCCCCTCAGAGCTCCACTCTCTTTCCTCTCCCAGTTTAGGAACCGCCTCCCCTCAGAGCTCCACTCTCTTTCCTCTCCCAGCTTAGGAACAGCCTCCCCTTAGACCTCCACTCTCTTTCCTCTCCCAGCTTAGGAACCGCTTCCCCTCAGACCTCCACTCTCTTTCCTCTCCCAGTTTAGGAACAGCCTCCCCTCAGACCTCCACTCTCTTTCCTCTCCCAGCTTAGGAACCGCCTCCCCTCAGAGCTCCACTCTGTCTTTCCTTCCTCACTCTATTCTTCCTCATACCTCTGACTCTTTCAGTCCTCTCACTCTATCCCAGATGAATCCAGTCTTTGTGTCCTCTCCTTAGTCTATTTGCCAGGCTGTCCAGATCAGCCTGATAGTGAACGGTGGCTGTCTGGGCCTCTGGCGACAGCGGCCATCTTGGAACAAACAGCCTCTCTTTGTGTCTGTGGTTTCTGTCAACACCACAGAGAGAACTCTGCAGCTCCATCCAGTTGCCTCAAGGCCACTCCAGCAACCTGCCACAGTGTGCGCGCACGCGTGTGTGTTAGCGCATGCCCGTGTCTGTGTGTAAAGTGTGGGAGGCTCCGAGAGGATATGACTGGTACTGTAGAGGGAGTGAGGAATAGTGTGTGTAAGAAATGGGGAGGATGACGAAATGTGTGTGTGTGTGTGGGGGACGAGGTGTGTGGGGACGAGGTGTGGGGACGAGGTGTGGGGGACGAAGTGTGTGGGGGACGAGGGTGTGTGGGGGTGGGGGGGACGAGGTGTGTGGGGGTGGGGGGTCGAGTTGTGGAGTGTTTGTGTGTGGAGGACGGGGTGTGTGTGTGGGGGGGGTCGAGTTGTGGAGTGTTTGTGTGTGTGTGTGGGGGGACACCATCTGCCTTGTCTGGGATCATTGGTTCTGACCTAGCTTTATCCCTCTGGGATTGGTTTGCTTCTGTCTGGGGTTGGCCTGTAGAGGGAACGGTGCTGACCTGGGCGGCCATGCTGCTGCTGCTCACTGGGATGTGTTGACAGATGAGTTAATGTATGACTGAACACTGGCCCCAAGGGAACATGATAGAGACTGTGTGTCTGTGGGCATGTGTGTGTGCATGTATGTCACGGTGTGTGTGATGCGTGTCCGACTGTGTGCATGTGAGTGAATGAATGTACTGTTTGTATGAGCGAGACAAGCAGCCGTTCAAGAGGCCGTTCTCTCAACACCAGACCAGACTGAGACGGAGCCATTCAAGAGGCCGTTCTCTCAACACCAGACTGAGACGGAGCCATTCAAGAGGCCGTTCTCTCAACACCAGACTGAGACGGAGCCATTCAAGAGGCCGTTCTCTCAACACCAGACTGAGATGGAGCCATTCAAGAGGCCATTCTCTCAACACCAGACTGAGATGGAGCCATTCAAGAGGCCATTCTCTCAACACCAGACCAGACTGAGATGGAGTCATTAAAAGAGGCCGTTCTCTCAACACCAGACTGAGACGGAGCCATTCAAGAGGCCGTTCTCTCAACACCAGACTGAGATGGAGCCATTCAAGAGGCCATTCTCTCAACACCAGACTGAGATGGAGCCATTCAAGAGGCCGTTCTCTCAACACCAGACTGAGATGGAGCCATTCAAGAGGCCATTCTCTCAACACCAGACTGAGATGGAGCCATTCAAGAGGCCGTTCTCTCAACACCAGACTGAGATGGAGCCATTCAAGAGGCCATTCTCTCAACACCAGACCAGACTGAGATGGAGTCATTAAAAGAGGCCGTTCTCTCAACACCAGACTGAGACGGAGCCATTCAAGAGGCCGTTCTCTCAACACCAGACTGAGATGGAGCCATTCAAGAGGCCATTCTCTCAACACCAGACCAGACTGAGACGGAGCCATTCAAGAGGCCGTTCTCTCAACACCAGACTGAGATGGAGCCGTTCAAGAGGCCGTTCTCTCAGCACCAGACTGAGACGGAGCCATTCAAGAGGCCGTTCTCTCAACACCAGACTGAGACGGAGCCATTCAAGAGGCCGTTCTCTCAACACCAGACCAGACTGAGATGGAGCCGTTCAAGAGGCCGTTCTCTCAACACCAGACCAGACTGGCCTCATGTTGTGGGTGTTATATTTGCATAGTTAACAAAACACCCTCAGTGTTCCATGTCCACTGACTGTGTGTGTGTGTTTCAGAGTGCTTCCAGGAGAGTGAACACCTTAAGGACAGTCTGAAATGCTGTCTGTTACACCTGTTTGGAGCCATCGTGGCAGGGGGGCAGGTGAGAATCAAGATGCACTCTTTTCACCCTACACTATCCCTACACCCTACACTACACCCTACACTATCCCCACACCCTACACTATCCCCTACACCCTACACTATCCCCTACACCCTACACTATCCCCTACACCCTACACTATCTCCTACACCCTACACTATCCCCTACACCCTACACAACACTATCCCAGCATATAAATGTGACCCTACACTATCCCAGCATATAAATGTGACCCTACACTATCCCAGCATATAAATGTGACCCTACACTATCCCAGCATATAAATGTGACCCTACACCATCACAGCATATAAAGTCATGTGACCCTACACCATCACAGCATTTAAAGTCATGTTTGCCACATGAGAACAATTGAAGGCTTTATTTAACCAGTTAAGCATTTCCAACTGCTACCTGGCCAAGATAAAGCAAAGCAGTGCGACAAAAACAACACAGGGTTACACATAAACAAACGTACAGTCAATAACACAATAGAAAAATATATGTACAGTGTGTGCAAATGTAGGGAGGTTAAATAATAGGCGCTAGAGGCTAAATAATTACAATTTAGCATTAACACTGGAGTGATCGTTGTGCAGATAATGATGTGCAAGTAGAAATACTGGGGTGCAAAAGAGCAAGATGGTAAGTAATAATATGGGGATGAGGTAGTTGGGTGTGCTGTTTACTGATTGGCTGTGTACAGGTACAGTGATGGGTAAGCTGCTCTGACAGCTGATGCTTAAAATTAGAGAGGGAGATGTATCTCCAGCTTCAATGATTTTTGCATTTCATTCCAGTCATTGGCAGCAGAGAACTGGAAGGAAAGGCGGCCAAAGGAAGTGTTGGCTTTGGGGATGACCAGTGAAATATACCTGCTGGAGCGCGTGCTACTAGTGGGTGTTGCTATGGTGACCAGTGAGCTAAGGCGAGGCTTTACCTAGCAGAGGCTTATAGATGACCTTGAGCGAGTGGGTTCGGCAACAAATATGTAGTGAAGGCCAGCCAACGAGCGCATTCAGGTCGCAGTGGTGGGTAGTATATGGGGCTTTGGTGACAAAACGGATGGCACTGTGATAGACTACATCCAGTTTGCTGAGTAGAGTGTTGGAGGCATTTACATTTTGTAAATGTCATCACCGAAGTCAAGGATTGGTAGGATAGTCAGTTTTATGAGGGTATGTTTGGCAGCGTGAGTGAAGGAGCCTGTGTGGTGAAATAGGAAGCCGATTCTAAACGTAATTTTGGATTGGAGATGCTTGATGTGAGTCTGGAAGGAGAGTTTACAGTCTAACCAGACACCTAGGTATTTATACAGGGCATTCAGAAAGTATTCAGACCCCAAGACCTTTTCCACATTTTGTTACATTACAGCCTTATTCTAAAGTGGATTAAATACAACCATTTCCTCATCAATCTATACAATTCCCCACAATGACAGTGAAAACGTTTTTTAAAAGAAATGTATTAAAAATAAAAACAAATACGTTGTTTACATAACTATTCAGAACCTTTGCAATGAGACTTGCAATGAGATTGAGCTCAGGTGCGTCCTGTTTCCATTGATCATCCTTGAGATGTTTCTACAACTTGATTGGAGTCCACCTGTGATAAATTCAGTTGATTGGACATGATTTGGAAAGGCACACACCTGTCTATATAAGGTCCCACAGATGACAGTGCAAGTCAGAGTAAAAACCACGCCATGAGGTTGAAGCAATTGTCCGTAGAGTTCCGAGACAGGATTGTGTCGAGGCACATATGTGGGGAAGGGTTCCAAAACATTTCTGCAGCATTGAATGTCCCAAAGAACACAGTGGTCTCCATCATTCTTAAATGGAAGAAGTTTGGAGCCACCAGCATCCCAGAGTCGACTCCTCACTGTTGACGTTGAGACTGGTGTTTTGCGGGTACTATTTAATGAAGCTGCCAGTTGAGGACTTGTGAGGTGTCTGTTTCTTAAACTAGACACTAATGTACTTGTCCTCTTGCTCAGTTGTGCACCTTCCCACTCTTTCTATTCTGGTTAGGGCCAGTTTGCGCTGTTCTGTGAAGGGAGTAGTACACAGCGTTGTACGAGATCTTCAGTTTCTTGGCAATTTCTTGCATGGAATAGACTTCATTTCTCAGAACAAGAATAGACTGACGAGTTTCAGAAGAAAGGTCTTTGTTTCAAACCCACAAATGCTGATGCTCCAGATACTAAACTAGTTTAAAGAAGGCCAGTTTTATTGCTTCTTTAATCAGGACAACAGTTTTCAGCTTTGCTAACATAATTGCAAAAGGTTTTCTAATGATCAGTTAGCCTTTTAAAATGATCAACTTGGATTAGCTAACACAACGTGCCATTGGAACACAGGAGTGATGATTGCTGATAATGGGCCTCTGTACGCCTATGTAGATATTCCATTAAAAATCATCCGTTTCCAGCTACAATACTCATTTACAACATTAACAATGTCTACACTGTATTTCTGATCAATATGATGTTATTTTAATGGACAAAAAATGTACTTTCAAAAACGGGGACATTTTTAAGTGACCCCAAACTTTTGAATGGTAGTGTATGTGAGAGTGGATTGTCAGACCTCACGAGCATGAAACTAAATACAGGCTGTGTGGAAAATGATTTATGACTGAGACTCTCTCCAATACAACATTGCAGAGTTATGTGCATCCTTTCAAGCACACCCTTCTCATTAACCTGTGGTGAGTTATTCACCATTTTTTATGAACAAATAAGGTTTTATATGTAAGATGGCTAAATAAAGAGCTAAATTATTGCTGATTATTATTATTTGTGCCCTGGTCCTATAAGAGCTCTTTGTCACTTCCCACGAGTCGGGTTGTGACACAAACTCGCACTCATTCTTATGTTTAATAAATGTATAGTGTGTGTGGCAGGCTTACAATGATGGCAAAAAACTATATTTGAGAGTGCGCTGACCCTGGTGCTAGAGCTAGAGGGGGTACGCAGTTGGAGGTTGAATGTTTGAAGGGGTACGAGACTATAAAAAGTTTGGGAGACCACTGCCCCAGAAAATTTGAGTCTGTAATTGCTGCCTACTGTGCTTCAACGAAGTACTGAGTAAAGGGTCTGAATACTTACATAAATGTGGTAAATCTGTTTTTTTATTTGTAGTAAATTTGCAAACATTTCTAAACCTGTTTTTACTTTGTCATTATGTGGTTTTGTGTGTAGATTGATGAGGGGTAAAAACTATTTGAATCCATTTTAGAATTAGGCTGAAACGTAACCATGTGTAAAATTCAAAGGTTCTGAATGATTTCCGAATGCACTGTAGAGCACGCAATGGTCCTCATTTACATTTAGTGGTATATAACCACCCTTTAAACTGTAGCAGGACATTTAGTGGTATATAACCACCCTTTAAACTGTAGCAGGACCTTTAGTGGTATATAACCACCCTTTAAACTGTAGCAGGACCTTTAGTGGTATATAACCACCCTTTAAACTGTAGCAGGACCTTTAGTGGTATATAACCACCCTTTAAACTGTAGCAGGACATTTTACATTTACATTTACATTTAAGTCATTTAGCAGACGCTCTTATCCAGAGCGACTTACAAATTGGTGCATTCACCTTATGACATCCAGTGGGACAGTCACTTAACAATAGTGCATCTAAAACTTAGGGGGGGTGGGGTGAGAGGGATTACTTAATCTATCCTAGGTATTCCTTAAAGAGGTGGGGTTTCAGGTGTCTCCGGAAGGTGGTGATTGACTCCGCTGTCCTGGCGTCGTGAGGGAGTTTGTTCCACCATTGGGGGCCAGGGCAGCGAACAGTTTTGACTGGGCTGAGCGGGAGCTGTACTTCCTCAGTGGTAGGGAGGCGAGCAGGCCAGAGGTGGATGAACGCAGTGCCCTTGTTTGGGTGTAGGGCCTGATCAGAGCCTGGAGGTACTGAGGTGCCGTTCCCCTCACAGCTCCGTAGGCAAGCACCATGGTCTTGTAGCGGATGCGAGCTTCAACTGGAAGCCAGTGGAGAGAACGGAGGAGCGGGGTGACGTGAGAGAACTTGGGAAGGTTGAACACCAGACGGGCTGCGGCGTTCTGGATGAGTTGAAGGGGTTTAATGGCACAGGCAGGGAGCCCAGCCAACAGCGAGTTGCAGTAATCCAGACGGGAGATGACAAGTGCCTGGATTAGGACCTGCGCCGCTTCCTGTGTGAGGCAGGGTCGTACTCTGCGGATGTTGTAGAGCATGAACCTACAGGAACGGGCCACCGCCTTGATGTTAGTTGAGAACGACAGGGTGTTGTCCAGGATCACGCCAAGGTTCTTGGCGCTCTGGGAGGAGGACACAATGGAGTTGTCAACCGTGATGGCGAGATCATGGAACGGGCAGTCCTTCCCGGGAGGAAGAGCAGCTCCGTCTTGCCGAGGTTCAGCTTGAGGTGGTGATCCGTCATCCACACTGATATGTCTGCCAGACATGCAGAGATGCGATTCGCCACCTGGTCATCAGAAGGGGGAAAGGAGAAGATTAATTGTGTGTCGTCTGCATAGCAATGATAAGAGAGACCATGTGAGGTTATGACAGAGCCAAGTGACTTGGTGTATAGCGAGAATAGGAGAGGGCCAAGAACAGAGCCCTGGGGGACACCAGTGGTGAGAGCGCGTGGTGAGGAGACAGATTCTCGCCACGCCACCTGGTAGGAGCGACCTGTCAGGTAGGACGCAATCCAAGCGTGGGCCGCGCCGGAGATGCCCAACTCGGAGAGGGTGGAGAGGAGGATCTGATGGAGTGGTATATAACCATCCTTTAAACTGTAGCAGGACATTTAGTGGTATATACCCACCATCCTTTAAACTGTAGCAGGACATTTAGTGGTATATAACCACCCTTTAAACTGTAGCAGGACCTTTAGTGGTATATAACCACCCTTTAAACTGTAGCAGGACATTTAGTGGTATATAACCACCCTTTAAACTGTATTAGGACATTTAGTGGTATATAACCACCCTTTAAACTGTAGCAGGACATTTAGTGGTATATAACCACCCTTTAAACTGTAGCAGGACATTTAGTGGTATATAACCACCCTTTAAACTGTAGCAGGACATTTAGTGGTATATAACCACCCTTTAAACTGTAGCAGGACATTTAGTGGTATATAACCATCCTTTAAACTGTAGCAGGACATTTAGTGGTATATAACCACCCTTTAAACTGTAGCAGGACATTTAGTGGTATATAACCACCATCCTTTAAACTGTAGCAGGACATTTAGTGGTATATGACCACCCTTTAAACTGTAGCAGGACATTTAGTGGTATATAACCACCCTTTAAACTGTAGTAGGACATTTAGTGGTATATAACCACCCTTTAAACTGTAGCAGGACATTTAGTGGTATATACCCACCATCCTTTAAACTGTAGCAGGACATTTAGTGGTATATAACCACCCTTTAAACTGTAGCAGGACATTTAGTGGTATATAACCACCATCCTTTAAACTGTAGCAGGACATTTAGTGGTATATACCCACCATCCTTTAAACTGTAGCAGGACATTTAGTGGTATATAACCACCATCCTTTAAACTGTAGCAGGACATTTAGTGGTATATAACCACCCTTTAACCTGTAGCAGGACATTTAGTGGTATATAACCATCCTTTAAACTGTAGCAGGACATTTAGTGGTATATACCCACCATCCTTTAAACTGTAGCAGGACATTTAGTGGTATATAACCACCCTTTAAACTGTAGCAGGACATTTAGTGGTATATAACCACCCTTTAAACTGTAGCAGGACATTTAGTGGTATATAACCACCATCCTTTAAACTGTAGCAGGACATTTAGTGGTATATAACCACCATCCTTTAAACTGTAGCAGGACATTTAGTGGTATATAACCACCCTTTAAACTGTAGCAGGACATTTAGTGGTATATAACCACCCTTTAAACTGTAGCAGGACATCTGCTTGTGAATGCTTTCTGAAAGCATGTAGAGGCCGTATAAAGCGTTTATGAAGGCTCCCTCCCTCCCTCCACAGCGTAATGCTCTACTAGCCATCTCCCCAGCCACCATGGAGGTTCTGCTGCGTGTGCTGGGGGACTATGAGGGGGGAGACATGGACGGGAAGGACTGGGACAGTGAGGCTCCAGACCGGAAGTCCCTGCTCACTCTGGGCTGTCTGAGGGAGGTGGTCCACTCCCTCCTGGCCAGCAGCTCAGACCAACGCCAGGTCACGAGAATTCTATATATATATTTTTTAACATAGATTGGTTTTTCTTTTCGCAGCTCAATAAATTGCAGTTAACAATAGTTTAGGAACTTTAACAAATCATAGTTTAAAAAATTGAATCATTCATGATAGTAATAGAATACAATTTCATATTAATGTAAACAGGTCGGTGCTTTTAGAGTGACGTGTGTGTGTGTGTGTGTGTGTGTGTGTGTGTGTGTGTGTGTGTGTGTGTGTGTGTGTGTGTGTGTGTGTGTGTGTGTGTGTGTGTGTGTGTGTGTGTGTGTGTGTGTGTGTGTGTGTGTGTGTGTGTGTGTGTGTGTGTGTGTGTGTGTGTGTGTACTGCTATACAAACAAGTCATAAAGCATGATTTACATTATTCATTATTAACGTTGGTTTCTGCATGTGACTGACGAGGCTTCTTCTTTACAAACTGAGACCTTGAAACTGGGATACTCTTTTTGCTTCCCAGAACAATGTTCTGGGTGTACTGCCAATTGGTCTGAGGAGGTCAAAGTCACAAGCACAAACCAAGATAAAGTTAGAGTAGATGCTATCTCTTCAGACAACGTAATATATACTCACACTATTTAGGGAAGAAGGTGTTGTTCTGACAAGAGCCAGATGGTTGACTTTATAATGTTTTTATCTTCAGATTTTTAAAATATTGTGTATATTGTTGATTTCAATTGGCTGAATCGATTTGCTAATGTAGCTTATTTGAAATGTAATAAAATAACATTCCTTCATTCATACAGGTGGAGATCGGCTCGGTGCTGGAGAACTACTTCAAACTGCTCAACTCTGATCCGGCGGCAGCGGCCGTGCAGCAAGGGGTCAAAGGTCATAAGGTGCTGGGCCGCCACTGGGAGAGCCGCTTCGTAGCGCTGCAGGTGCACATGCTAGGTGAGTGACCGAACCCGGATTGTCATGTACGCCACAAAGCTGCAATAGCCCACTGAGCTAAAGCCTAGGCATTAGCTGAGGAAGCTAACGCAAGTCTTTAAGTCTCAGACAAGGTTACTCTTTATACCAGTGTGGTTTACTGAACTACTTACATTACCACTAGCACCTAGTATAGGTTGAGTGTTGACCACTGTCACCTGACTTCTGATTTCCATGATTTATGAAGCACTTAGAGAGAGGCCTTTATAAATAGTTTATGAAGGCTCTCGCTCTCTCCTCTCTTTCCCCTTATCGTTCTCTCATATCCCATTCCCCTTTTCTTCTTCTCCTGTGTCTGTGACCTCCAGACACTATAAGGGATATGTTCCTGTGTTCGGACCGTCCCGTCCTGCAGGCCATCTTCCTCAACAGCAACTGCTTCGAGCACCTGACACGCCTCCTACAGAACAGCAAGGTATGGTCTCGCTCAGCCCTGGCACAAAGGACGTTTAACATGAGGATTGGGGGGGGGGGGCGTGTCTTAGCCTACTGTTTACTGTGTGTGTTTTTCCTCAGCGTATCAAGGTAACTCTGTCTAGGAAGCATAGTGTTACCTTACACTGTGTGTGAGCCTTTCAACACAGGCTCACTGTGCATGTTATGACTTTACCTCCCCACTTAGTGCTGGAGCACTTAGGTACCACTAACCCCCCCCACCCAGCCCCTCTGAGTCACAACCTTTACCTTCTGAACCCCATCCACCACTCTTTTCTCTCTCCCTCACCCTGCCCCCCCCTCACCACGTCCTGTTGTTGGTTCAACTCTGCAGCTGGTTAATGCTAGGTGCACGACAGCAGAGAAGGACCAGAAAGATTTCACCAACAGGTTACTGACAGTGACAGGAGAGAGTGACACCCAGGTATACTGCCACCCTGTCACCACCGTCACTCACGCCACCACCGTCACTCATGCTATCGTCACCGCCATCCCCGTCAAGATGGCCACTCCATGACAAGATGTACATCTGTGCTGCCCTGTAGTCAGAAACAATCAATCAATCAATCAAGCAGTCAATCAATAAATTAAGCTGTCTCTCAAGCTCTCATTCAATAAATTAAGCAGTTACTAAATTAAGCAGTTACTCAATCAAGCAATAAATCAATTAAGATGTCTATCAAACTGCAAATAAATTAAGCTGTCAATCTGTCATTCAATCAATCAAGCAGTCTATCAAGCTGTAATTCAATCAATTAAGCAGTCTTTACCGTAACATTTGTCTGAAATGACTTCAAAGTAACTTCTACAGAATGTATGTTCATGCAGATGAGCAGGGACCCTAGGCATCTTTCTTTTGGTGTTTTTCAGAGTCAGTAGAAAGGCCTCTTTAGTGTTTTCTTAATTGCCTACCGTCTCTAAGCTGTTAGTGTCTTAACGACCTTTCCACAGGTGCATGTTCATTAATTGTTTATGATTCATTGAACAAGCATGGGAAACGATGTTTAAACCCTTTACAATGAAGATCTGTGAAGTTATTTGGATTTTTACTAATTGTCTTTGAAAGACAGGGTCCTGAAAACGGGACGTTTTTTTTTTTTTTGCCGAGTTTGTGAAACATCAAATAACTGTCAGTGCACACATTAAAACCCCCATGACGCCTTAAACCCACCATGAAGCATTAAAACCCCCATGACGCGTTAAAACCCCCATGACGCGTTAAAACCCCCATGACTCGTTAAAACCCCCATGACTCGTTAAAACCCCCATGACGCAGTAAAACCCCCATGACGCGTTAAAACCACCAAATAACTGTCAGTGCACACATTAAAACCCCCATGACGCCTTAAACCCACCATGAAGCATTAAAACCCCCATGACGCGTTAAAACCCCCATGACGCAGTAAAACCACCAAATAACTGTCAGTGCACACATTAAAACCCCCATGACGCGTTAAAACCCCCATGACTCGTTAAAACCCCCATGACGTGTTAAAACCCCCATGACTCGTTAAAACCCCCATGACTCGTTAAAACCCCCATGACGCAGTAAAACCCCCATGACGCAGTAAAACCCCCATGACGCATTAAAACCCCCATGACGCGTTAAAACCCCCATGACGCGTTAAAACCCCCATGACGCGTTAAAACCCCCATGACGCGTTAAAACCCCCATGACGCAGTAAAACCCCCATGACACATTAAAACCCCCATGACGCGTTAAAACCCCCATGACGCGTTAAAACCCCCATGATGCGTTAAAACCCCCATGATGCGTTAGTTAAAACCCCCATGACGCGTTAAAACCCCCATGACGCGGTAAAACCCCATGACACATTAAAACCCCCATGACGCGTTAGTTAAAACCCCCATGACGCGTTAGTTAAAACCCCCATGACTCAGTAAAACCCCCATGATGCGTTAGTTAAAACCCCCATGACTCAGTAAAACCCCCATGACTCAGTAAAACCCCCATGATGCGTTAATTAAAACCCCCATGACGCGGTAAAACCCCCATGACGCGGTAAAACCCCCATGACACATTAAAACCCCCATGACGCGTTAGTTAAAACCCCCATGACGCGTTAGTTAAAACCCCCATGATGCGTTAGTTAAAACCCCCATGACTCAGTAAAACCCCCATGATGCGTTAGTTAAAACCCCCATGACGCGTTAGTTAAAACCCCCATGATGCGTTAGTTAAAACCCCCATGACTCAGTAAAACCCCCATGATGCGTTAGTTAAAACCCCCATGACGCGTTAAAACCCCCATGATGCGTTAGTTAAAACCCCCATGACTCAGTAAAACCCCCATGATGCGTTAGTTAAAACCCCCATGACGCGTTAAAACCCCCATGATGCGTTAGTTAAAACCCCCATGACGCGGTAAAACCCCCATGACACGTTAAAACCCCCATGAAGCATTAAAACCCCCATGACGCAGTAAAACCCCCATGACGCGTTAGTTAAAACCCCCATGACTCAGTAAAACCCCCATGACGCATTAAAACCCCCATGACACAGTAAAACCACCATGACGCAGTGAAGACTTAGAGTAGACTGTTGGTTTACAGAGCAAAGCTACAGTACAACGAGAAGAACTGATCAGCTAGTTGTCCTGTCGTGGAGTGGTCTCTTGTTCTCTCTTGTTGCTACCCATCATTCATTCATTTTCCTTTTCCTCGTGTCGTTCTTCTACCCTCTTCTGTTTCCTCCCTTATGACATCTTCCCCTCCCTCCCTCCCTGTTGGTTTTCTCTGCTGGCGTCATGTGGGTTTCCAAATGGAATGCTGTCACCTCATCTGTCTTGTGTTACCATGGAGACCGTGGCTAGTGCCTTGATGGACGTCCATGGCCGAGGTGGTCTGAACATCTGTCTGAGATATATATTTCTGTGGGTTTTATTTTCTGTTTATTTTCTTTCACCACGGACAGATCCTCTCCAGCCGGTCCGAGACACACTGAATGTTGTACACTCCGTTAAAGGGAGAGAAAATAATGATTTGGAGAAGGGCAGAGCTGGACAGAGGATGTGTGTGGGTGTGTGTGAGGCTACTTTGAGCCAGTGTGTTTGTCGACAGGAGGAAGCGTTGCTCCTCCGTGTGTGTTGGTGTTCCTCTGTGTGAAGGAGAAAGGAATATATATTCTTAAAATATTGTGTTTTGGTGAGCCCTCAGAGCTTCCTTCTCCAGAGAGTACTATGATGTTAGTGAGACAATGACTCTTGACGGGAAATTGCCATTTTTCCTGGTGTTGTCTGGAGCAGAAAGGCCTGACGTGTCTGTTTCCTCTTTATATCAAGGGCAATACGAGCAATGAGCACTTACGCTGCAGCTTCTGTCCACGAATAATCAGACACTAAACCTCTGCAGTGATTACACACACACACACACACACACACACACACACACACACACACACACACACACACACACACACACACACACACACACACACACACACACACACACACACACACACACACACACACACACACACACACCAACAGCCTCCTTTTATTCCCGCGAGTGGAGTGAGGTATCATTAAGCATGATGTCAATGTTATAATCGGAGAATGATGATCATTAAATTATGATTTGATAAGTCATAAAAACCTTAATCATTCATTTTGTTTGCATGAAGGCAGGGATATAAAGGGGCTAGTTTCACTCACATACAATACTGCACACACCCCCCTGAGAGGTTAAGGAAATGGGGATTGGCTCAGGAGAAAGATTGACAGGTCTGATATCGTCTCAGGTGTTTCAAGGGCGACTGGACTCTCTCGCCGTGGCAACCATCAAAGCCCTGACGACGGTGATGCACAAGTCGCCTGCTGCAAAGGTGAACCACACACACAAAACCCTTCCAACATATCCATATATATATAGACTGATCCACACAAACAGTATTGCTAACAGTTTAGTCCCGCCCCTACAGGAGGTGTTCAAGGAGCGGATTGGCTACACTCACCTGTTTGAGGTTCTGGTCTCCCTGGGCCAGCCCTCCAGACACCTGCTGAAGGAACTGATGAATATGGTGAGAGATTCCCTCTGTCACTGGAGTTCTTCTCATATTAAAGTACAACCTATTTCCCATAGTAGACTACTTTTGACTGGATTTTACACTAACTATTAATGCCACTGTAACACAAGGCATATTGCTTTTTAAATTTAAGGCCTGAAACCAAAATGCAATAACAAGCCTTCTACTATCTATACACTGATTATGGGAATATTGTCTTGTGGCTCATAGTCACAGGAGCATCACTCTACATGGAGAATAGGGTTGCATTTGGGACATTAAACCCCCTGTATATCTGTGCACTTACCCACTATGTGTGATGTCTGCCCACTGTCCCTCTCTCCTTCCCCGCCCTCCCCTCCCTCAGGCTGTGGAGGGTGAACACAGCTCGGTGGGTATCCTGGGCATCAGTAACGTGGAGCCCCTGCTCCTCCTCATCCAGTGGCTCCCAGAGATGGACTCTGCTGAGCTGCAGGTGTTCACTGCTGACTGGCTCCGCCGCCTCTGCTGCATCAACCGACAGACGCGCGCCACCTGCGTCAACGCCGCCATGGCCGTGCGGCTCCTCGCCACCCTTGGGCACCACGCTCGCCTGCACCGGGCGTGCGCAGAAAGCCTTGTCAGTTTGCTAGGGTCGCTGGGGAGCCAGTCGCTGAGCGGCGGTGAGCTCCTCCAGTTACTCAGGCTTCTGAGGCCGCTGGAGCCCGGGCAGCCTCACCCGTACGTGGGCCCGGTGTTGAGGGCGGTCCTGGGCATGGTGCGGAAGCAGGGTCTGGAGAGCGCCATGCAGTACTTTGATCTGTCGCCCAGCATGGCTGGCATCGCCGTGCCAATGGTGATGCGCTGGCCGGGCCCCGCCTTCAGCTTCCTGGCCTGGCTCTCATTGGACCAGGACCAGCAGGGACTGCCCGGCAAGGGGGACAAGAGGAAGCAGCTGTACAGGTGAGGGGAGGAGGGTGAGTGAGACTGAGGGTGAGAGACGGAGGGTTGCGTGATCTAGGGAGAGGGAGGGAGGGAGGGAGGGAGGGAGGGAGGTGGATGAGGTAGAGATGGTGGTCGAGGGAGGGATGGTAGAGGGATGGATGGATTGAGGTGGATGAGGTAGAGATGGTGGTCGAGGGAGGGATGGTAGAGGGATGGATGGATTGAGGTGGATGAGGTAGAGATGGTGGTCGAGGGAGGGATGGTAGAGGGATGGATGGATTGAGGTGGATGAGGTAGAGATGGTGGTCGAGGGGGAGGGATGGTAGAGGGATGGATGGATTGAGGTGGATGAGGTAGAGATGGTGGTCGAGGGAGGGATGGTAGAGGGATGGATGGATTGAGGTGGATGAGGTAGAGATGGTGGTCGAGGGAGGGATGGTAGTGGGATGGATGGATGGAGGTGGATGAGGTAGAGATGGTGGTCGAGGGAGGGAGAGACAGGAGGATTGGGAGAGACAGGTTAATAGTGTGTAACGTGCTCTGTTGTCTGTTCCTCTGTAGTTTCTTCACCCCGGGAGGAACGGGCTTGGAGGCCTTCATCAGTTCAGCAGGGGTACTGGTGGTTGCCGTGTGCACCAAGAAGGAGTACATGACAGTGATCCTACCAGACTACTCTTTCTGTGACTCACTCTGGGTGAGTGACATCACTTTTCTGTAGGCTTGACTGTGTCATAGAATTAAACATAGACCACTAGAATGGATATATCTCCATGGTCTGTATGGCTGGCTGCCGACAGGGTGAATTGTGGGAGATTGAGTCCTGTGTGTGTTCTGCCCACAGCACAGTATAGGTGTAGTCCATGTACCGGGGAAGAGGCCATTTGGACAGAGCCTAGTTTACATCTATGTAGATGGACAGCAGAAACTGTCAGCACCACTCAAGTACCCGACCATGACAGAGGTGAGAGTTACATTGTGTGCGCGCGCGTGTTGTTTATATACATTTGTGTGTATGTTTTTGCCCGTGAGCTCATATTCAGTTCCCTGACTGTGTTTTTGCCCCCTCAGCCTTTCACCTCCTGCTGCATCGGCTCAGCGGGCCATCGGACCACCACGCCACCCCCCTCCCAAATCCCAGACCCCCCCTTCTCCGGGGCGCCCCCTTCCGCCCGCTCCTCCCTGGGGGGCATCCTGTCGACCCAGGGCTGGGGGAGCCTCCTGGGGGGCAAGCCTGAGTCGGTCACCAAGTTGATCTCTGCGGGGACGCAGGACAGCGAGTGGGGCAGCCCCACCTCCCTGCAGGGCCAACTGGGTAACGTCATGGTGTTCCACGAAGCACTGCAGCCCAACCACGTCAAGGCCCTCTGCAGCCTCGGTGAGAGAGATGGGGAGAATCTAAATAGCATTTCTTTGATTACTCGCATCCTCTCTTCTCGCCTCTGTTTCAACCCACTGGATGAAAAGGTCAGAAGGGAGGGACCTCTGATGTTCTCATCCAATGGGTTTTGAGGAGGAGGCGACGAGAGAGGACGCGAGGAACCAGGGAAATGCAGTTAGGTTTAAAATGCATCCCTGAACGTTCCTTCCTCCCTTCCTTGAGATAATCTCGATAATCACGATAATCTGATCGGGATTGGATTATTGAAGCCTATGGACTCTCTCCATTGATTCTCTGCCTGAAGTGTGCATCCGTTGACCCCTCTTCATGCTTTTACAGGCATTAGATTGATGTGATCATTGGCTGAGAAAGTCTCCACCATATTTTTCACACCTCTTCATTTCTGTTGGAGTCTCGTCAATCAGATGTTGTCAGAACAGCGATGTCTTCAAAGGAAGGAAGGATGCATTTGATGAGCATTGGAACACGGCCAGGGACAGGGTTATAGTCATCTTATCTTTGGTTGGTTTCCTTCTCTTCTCAGGGCCAAACTGCATTTCTCCTTTCAAGACCCAAGAGGCGGAGCTCGGTGACCTCACATCTAAACTTCTGCTGCACTACTCCCCCAAGGTGATTGGACTAGGCTACTGTCAATCATTTACCTCATTACTCCACGCCCATGCTTTATTATTACGGTCATGGATGTTAATGACTTGTCAGTTGTGACAGGCAGAAATATGTCTCCTGGTTCCTACAGGCTTGTCGGAACCCCATCTGTTTGGACCTGTCCCCCAACCTCCTCCATGGACGTCTGACTGGGAACAAGGTTGTCAACTGGGACATCAAGGTACGATTTAGCAACGACAACATATTCTCCTAAGTTTATTGTTGAATATTTGATTGGATGGTTGATGGGTGGTATGTAGTGTAGAGGTTACATAAGTCAATCAGTAGCTGCAAGATTGCTGGTTCCAATCCCGACCAGGCAATAGGGTGTTGTCTTGGGGGATGGTTACAGGGCAAAATTATATTCAAGGCCGTCTCTGATTATTTCCCCTTTCTGATTCAGCCTCTGGTTAATTTTCCCCTTTCTGATTCACACTCCTGTGTTCAGGATATGATCAACTGCGTGGGAGGTCTACCTGTCCTCTTTCCCATCCTGGAACAACTCACCCTGCTGACCCCTGAGAACCACACCGCTGCCGACCCCACGGGGTCAGAGTTCATCAGCCCCACCCCTGACGCGGCCACCTCCCCCGGGGACGGGGACTGGGTCATCCTGCCCTCCAACAGGTCCTCGGGTGAGTCCCCAACACAAAACATGTTTAGCTTTAGGTGATAATACAAGCATTACAGTTATTGAACTGAACTCACTGTGTGTTTCAGAGGCGCGTCTGGAGAAGAACCTGGTTGCCACGTTCCTGCTGGTGCTGAAGCACTTCCTGCAGCGTCACCCCATCAACCAGGAGAGCCTGCTGCACTCCCATGGAGTCGCCACCCTGGGGGGACTGATGCAGAAGGTTTAGATACTGTGTTAACACTTTCTTTGTCTGCCTGTCTCTCTCTCCCTCTGGCTCCTTCGTTCTCTTCATTAGTGTAGATGGTAGTAAAGTGACTATGCATAGATAATAAACAGTGAGTAGCAGTAGTGGGCGGGGGGGGTTTTCAATGTAAATGGTCCAGGTTGCAATTTGCTTAATTGTTGCAGAGGGAGGTGTTCAGTCCCGGGGTCCTTAGCTTAGTGATGAGCTTTGAGGGCACTAGGGTGTTGAACGCTGAGCTGTAGTCAATGAACAGCATTCTCACATAAGTGTTCCTTTTGTCCAGGTGGGAAAGGGCAGTGTTGGACTGCGATTGAGATTGCATCATCTGTGGATCTGTTGGGGCGGTATGCAAATTGGAGTGGGTCTATGGTTTCTGGTAATAATGGTGTTGATGTGAGCCATGACCAGCCTTTCAAAGCACTTCATGGCTACAGACGTGAGTGCCACAGGCGGTAATCATTTAGGCAGTATACCTTGCATCCTTGGGCACAGGGACTAGGGTGGTCTGCTTGAAACATGTAGGTATTACAGATTCGGTCAGGGAGAGGTTGAAAATGTCAGTGAAGACACTTGCCAGTTGGTGCGCGCATGCTCTGAGTACACGTCCTGGTAATCTGTCTGGGCCTGCGGCCTTGTGAATGTTGAACTATTTAAAGGTCTTGCTCACATTGGCTACGAGGAGCGTGATCCCACAGTCGTCCGGAACAGCTGGTGCTCTCATGCATGCTTCAGTGTTGCTTGCCTCGAAGCGAGCATAAAAAGCATTGTCTGGTAGACTCGAGTCACTGGGCAGCTCGCGGCTGTGTTTCCCTTTGTAGTCCGTAAAGGTTTGCAAGCCCTGCCACATCTGACGAGCGTCAGACCAAGAGAGAGAGAGTAGATGACGATGAGAGAGTAGATGACGATGAGAGAGTAGATGACGACGAGAGAGTAGATGACGACGAGAGAGAGTAGATGACGACGAGAGAGAGTAGATGACGACGAGAGAGAGTAGATGACGACGAGAGAGAGTAGATGACGACGAGAGAGAGTAGATGACGACGAGAGAGAGTAGATGACGACGAGAGAGAGTAGATGACGACGAGAGAGAGTAGATGACGACGAGAGAGAGTAGATGACGACGAGAGAGAGTAGATGACGACGAGAGAGAGTAGATGACGACGAGAGAGAGTAGATGACGACGAGAGAGAGTAGATGACGACGAGAGAGAGTAGATGACGACGAGAGAGAGTAGATGCAAATCAATTTATAACACTTTTGACATGTGTTTTTCTGGATTTTTTAAATTCTGTCTCTCACTGTTCAAATAAACCTACCATTATAGACTGATCATTTCTTTGTCAGTGGGCAAACGTACAAAATCAGCAGGGGATCAAATACTTTGTTCCCTCACTGTACGTACGGTCACTGTGAGGAGGGGGGGGGGGCGTCGTCGATGCACTTATTGATGAAGCTGGTGACAGGTGGTATACTCTCAATGCCATTGGATGAATCCTGAAACATATTCCAGTCTGTGCTGCAAAACAGTCCTGTAGCGTAGCAACCGCGTCATCTGGCCACTTCCGTATTCAGCAAGTATCTGATACTCCCTGCTTTAGTTTTTGCTTGTAAGAATAATGATCAGATGTGCCAAATAGATGGTGAGGGGGAGCTTTGTATGCGTCTCGGTGTGTGGAGTAAAGGTGGTCGTATAGTGTTTTGTGACATGCTGGTAGAAATGAGGTAACATGGATTTAAGTTTGCCTGCATTAAAGTCCCGCCCACTAGGATGAGTATTTTCTTGTTTGCTTAAGGCCTTATACAGCTCTGTGAATGTGGTCTTAGTGCCAGCATCAGTTTGTGGTGGTAAATGGACTGCTACTAAAAATATAGATAAACTCTCTTGGTAGATGGTGTGGTCTACAGTTTATCATGAAGTATTCTACCTCAGGCGAGCAATGCCTCAAGACCTCCTTAATATTAGACATTGCGCACCAGCTGTTATTGACAAATAGACACACCCCCACCCCTCATCTTACCAGACGTAGCTGTTCTGTCCTGCCGATGCAAGGGAAACCCAGCCAACTGAATATTATCCGTGTCGTCGTTTAGCCACGACTCGGTGAAACATAAGATAATACAGTATGTAATGTCCCGTTGGTAGGATAGTCTCGTGCGGAGGTCATCCGGTTTATTGTCCAGTGATTGCACGTTGTCCAATAGAACGGATGTTTGAGGCGGGTTACCCACTCGCCAACGACTCTCACAAGGCACTCCGATCTCCGTCCCCTGTATTTCCGTATTATTTTCACGCGAATGACGTGGATTTGGGCCTGGTCTCGGAGAAGCTCTATGTCCTTCACGTCAGACTCATTTAAATAAATAATCTTCGTCCAGTTCGTGGTCAGTAATTACTGTTCTGATATCCAGAAGCTATTTTTGGTCATAAGAGACAGAACCAGCAACATTTGTACAAAATAAGTTGCGACCAATGATAAAAATAACACAAAATATCACAGTTGGTTAGGAGCCCGTAAAATGGCGGCCTTCCCCTCCGGCGCCCTTATCAACTCTCTCTGGCTCTTTCATTCTCTCGGTCTATTCTTTCTCTCTCTTGCCTGTGCTCTCTCAATCTCTTTCCACTCTCTCTTTCTGTCATTCTCTCTCGCTCTCTTTGTCTGTTATTCTCTCTACTCTCTCCTCTCTTATTGATTCTCTCTCTTGGCGTGTGTGTATTTCTCTCTGTGTAGCTGCCTGCCAGTCTGGTGGATGTGAGTGTCTTGGTGTCGGCTCAGCTCCTGGTGGAGCAGGTTACCTACGAAAAGAACCAGCAGCTGCTGCAGCAGCTCCACACACACCTTCTGTTCAACTTCAGCATCTGGAACCTGGGAGACTTCCCCCTGCGCATCGGTGAGCACCTGGGACCATGGGTCTGTGTGTGGGGGGGGGGGGGTTCACGTGTTAGTCGATATGAGAGTGTGATTGGTTACAAATCCAGGCACAAGTTGAAGTTTATTCCATTGTGCTAATCGGAACTCTGAAGTTTCGGACTTCCTAACTGGTTGAACGTGGCACGTGCATTACTTCAACCAGTTAGCAAATCGGAAATTTCAGAGTTTCCTAGTTCCGACTGGAATGTGAACGCGGCGTAATGCATCTTAAGGGGAACCTAATCCAAAAGTAACTGACAGAAATCAAATTAAGTTAGTTTGGGTAATCCATAAGTTCTGTTACTGATTCCATTTTTGGGCAGGTAACTAATGGATTACATTTAGAATGTAACTTATCCATCCCTGTGTGTGTGACTCTTGTCAATCTTTCTCGTGGTGATGAAGGTCACATCCAGTACATGTCCACCGTCATCAAAGAAAACAGGAAGCAGTTCCGGAAGAAATACGGAGTTCAATTTCTACTGGACACCATTCGCCTTTACTACGGGTGGGACTCAATCTCCCAGAATGCTCAGCTTCTGGTTTTTACTCATGATTCATAATTGTCCTACTCTAGCTCCATCTGTTACATGAGATGTATGTATTGTAATAACTGTACAAGTTCTACAGTCAACTTGATTTCTCATAAAATAATATTTATGTTATAAACATATGTTTTTTTTTAAATAAATTATTCTAAATCTGTCAGTAAGAGTGTCAGCAGGGAGGGAGATATTAGTGAAGACGACAATCAGACCATCCGATCGTCCCTCTGCGGCCTCCTGAAGTATTACATCAGCAAGGGTATGACCCAGGAGGAGATGCACAGCATTCTGGGATACATTGCCGCCATCGGAGACGAGGAACAGGTGAGGGATGGATGGAAGGGAGGAACGGACAGATGACGGGTCCATGACTTGTCAGAATCTTTGTCTCTGTTGCAATATTAACACTAATGAAGCCCTGCATCGTATCATGGATTAACATGGATAAAGCAGATGTCCTGTAGTAGAGGACTCCACTCCATATGAGTAACATTGAAGACGAGATGGTTGATAGACTGGCTATTACCCGATGTGGAAGACTGAGTGCAATTCAACCTCTCTCACTTATTGACCCTCTCTGAATAAGCCCAAGTTATCTTCAATATCCATGTACTGGAATATCACTGAGAAATCCTATGAGGACAATTGCTGTGGTGCCTATGAGGGAACAGCTGCCTGCTCTGTGCCTGGCACAGTGTTGAGGCTGTGTGTTTCCAGCCTGCGGCTACACTAAGGACAGCCCTGGTCTCTGGCCTGCTGGTTACCTAGGCCTCTGGAAGAAAGCTTCCCCCCCTAATAGCCTTCAGCTGGCTGCTCTGTGCCTGGCACAGTGTTGAGGCTGTGTGTTTCCAGCCTGCGGCTACACTAAGGACAGCCCTGGTCTCTGGCCTGCTGGTTACCTAGGCCTCTGGAAGAAAGCTTCCCCCCCTAATAGCCTTCAGCTGGCTGCTCTGTGCCTGGCACAGTGTTGAGGCTGTGTGTTTCCAGCCTGCGGCTACACTAAGGACAGCCCTGGTCTCTGGTCTGCTGGTTACCTAGGCCTCTGGAAGAAAGCTTCCCCCCCTAATAGCCTTCAGCTGGCTGCTCTGTGCCTGGCACAGTGTTGAGGCTGTATGTTTCCAGCCTGCGGCTACACGAAGGACAGCCCTGGTCTCTGGTCTGCTGGTTACCTAGGCCTCTGAAAGAAAGCTTCCCCCCCTAATAGCCTTCAGCTGGCTGCTCTGTGCCTGGCACAGTGTTGAGGCTGTGTGTTTCCAGCCTGCGGCTACACGAAGGACAGCCCTGGTCTCTGGCCTGCTGGTTACCTAGGCCTCTGGAAGAAAGCTTCCCCCCCTAATAGCCTTCAGCTGGCTGCTCTGTGCCTGGCACAGTGTTGAGGCTGTGTGTTTCCAGCCTGCGGCTACACGAAGGACAGCCCTGGTCTCTGGTCTGCTGGTTACCTAGGCCTCTGGAAGAAAGCTTCCCCCCCTAATAGCCTTCAGCTGGCTGCTCTGTGCCTGGCACAGTGTTGAGGCTGTGTGTTTCCAGCCTGCGGCTACACGAAGGACAGCCCTGGTCTCTGGTCTGCTGGTTACCTAGGCCTCTGGAAGAAAGCTTCCCCCCCTAATAGCCTTCAGCTGGCTGCTCTGTGCCTGGCACAGTGTTGAGGCTGTGTGTTTCCAGCCTGCGGCTACACGAAGGACAGCCCTGGTCTCTGGTCTGCTGGTTACCTAGGCCTCTGGAAGAAAGCTTCCCCCCCTAATAGCCTTCAGCTGGCTGCTCTGTGCCTGGCACAGTGTTGAGGCTGTGTGTTTCCAGCCTGCGGCTACACTAAGGACAGCCCTGGTCTCTGGTCTGCTGGTTACCTAGGCCTCTGGAAGAAAGCTTCCCCCCCTAATAGCCTTCAGCTGGCTGCTCTGTGCCTGGCACAGTGTTGAGGCTGTGTGTTTCCAGCCTGCGGCTACACTAAGGACAGCCCTGGTCTCTGGTCTGCTGGTTACCTAGGCCTCTGGAAGAAAGCTTCCCCCCCTAATAGCCTTCAGCTGGCTGCTCTGTTTAACTGACTGCGGCAGGCCTCTGTCTCTCAAGGCCCAGCTTCCCATCCACTCACTTCACACAGGATTTATACGCCTGGCATTCAATGAGGATCTGTTTCCTGTGTGTCCGTGTCCTTCCTCTCTCCCTCCTTTTCTCCAGCTCTTTTTCCTGTTTGTCTCATCCTCTCACACAGGTTTCTATACACGGCCTGTGACATCATGGCATGTGACATAAGCTCAATGTCAAGTGTTCATCCTCCACAGTTTGTCTTCTCTCCATCCGACCCATTATTAGGCTGTTCAGTCCCTGAAACCACACTCGTCATTTACTTGCTCTCTCCACTTAATTCAATCCGTGTGTGTGTGCGTCTTGGTGGAGTTGCTAACCGTGTGTGTGTGTGTGTGTGTGTGTGTGTGTGTGTGTGTGTGTGTGTGTGTGTGTGTGTGTGTGTGTGTGTGTGTGTGTGTGTGTGTGTGTGTGTGTGTGTGTGTGTGTGTGTGTGTGTGTGTGTGTGTGTGTGTGTGTGTGTGTGTGTGTGTGTGTGTGTGCGTGCGCGCGCCTTGGTGGAGTTGCTAACCGTGTGTGTGCGTGCGTGCGCCTTGGTGGAGTTGCTAACCAAGTGTGTGTGTGTGTGCGCGCGCGCCGTGGTGGAGTTGCTAACCAAGTGTGTGTGTGTGTGTCCCTCTAGCTCTGTGGAGTGATAGAGTTGCTGCTCAGTCTGCTCCAGACCAGTGCTGCCAGGGACCAGCTTTTCCTGCTTCTGTTTGAGCCGGGGGCGGCCGACTCCTGCTACGCCCTGCTGCTCAACACCAAACACTCAGACCGCCTCCGAGAGCTCGTCTTCAAGGTGAGGGACCTCACACGTACCAACACACACGGGAAGGTTCAAGTGTGTTGTGGTTTTGACGACTTCCGAATTTGTGTTGGACATGGAGAACTTACTGGCCTAGAAATAATAATAATTTTACTTTGAAAATGTGGAGTAGGTTATGTTGTGCAGATGAGTCAGTACTTTCACTAGGTAGTATCCAAGACCCTTCTCTTTCAGACATTGAATGCTGCTCATGTAACATAATTGAATGGTCTTTGCCGTGTGTGAGAGTCCAGATGTTTGACCGCATGCTGCGCTGCGACCGTGTCTATGAGAAGAACAAGCAGAGGCTGAAGCTGAGGGAGGTGGGATACTCTGGTCTCTCCCTGCTCTTCTCTGACCTCCACGTCACCCCCTCCCTCGTCAAGAGCCTGCTCAACCAGGTGCTCCACACAGGTGGGTGACGGTGTCCCTCCCACCCCTTCTCTCACCCTGTCAGTGTCCACCATACCATTATTCAAATATGTTTCTGGGGACTAGATCACTATGGTTGGAGACGGCTCCTTCAACAGCCAATCATCAACATTGCTTTTCAATTCAATAAAACATTATTATTATTTGTTTAACCTTTATTTAACCAGGCAAGTCAGTTAAGAACAAATTCTTATTTTCAATGACGGCCGAGGAACAGTGGGTTAACTGCCTGTTCAGGGGCAGAACGACAGATTTGTTACTAGTCCAACGCTCTAACCACTAGGCTACCCTGCCGCCCCAAATAG
This sequence comes from Oncorhynchus gorbuscha, assembly GCF_021184085.1. Taxonomy (NCBI): domain Eukaryota; kingdom Metazoa; phylum Chordata; class Actinopteri; order Salmoniformes; family Salmonidae; genus Oncorhynchus; species Oncorhynchus gorbuscha. Next base: position 420,475 of record NW_025745745.1, on the reverse strand, counting down.
TTTTTGTGTCCGAAGGGTAATTCATTGGCAACTTAACAAATACATACAAAACAGCAAACAAATTCAATAAGTAAAAGGCAATACAAATATGTTTGGTGATTTAAAAAAAAATATATATATATATTTTTTTTTTACCCAAGCAATATCTACAGTAACGCAGGTGAAGTGGTTTCATTTCATTGGCCAATAAAAAAGAATGAGAACTGACTCCGCTTCACCCAGCTGTCCCTATAGACCTTTGTAGATGTGGTGTTCAGCCCTTGCATAGTTTTGATTGGCTGGCTCTACTCCCTTGACTCCATGGGAGTTTGATTTAGTGGCCAATCAATGAAGCGTTGAGGGCTAATTGATTGGCTGGGGTGAGGCTGAAGTTGGACGGAGTGCAGACTGCAGAGAATGGCTTCCTCTCTATAAATAAATGACTGAATGAATGGCTGGAGAGAGTCAGGGCGGTTCTGCAGTGAGGTTTGTATGGGCGAAGGGCAGGAGAAGGAAATCAATGTTTCTCCAGTGTACTTCAGGTTATTGTTTTACCCATTCAGCTATATGGACAGATCAATCAGGGTTATGTTCAGCTGGGAGAAAACGTTTTCAAACAGTGAGGTACTTCCTGAACACGCTTTTCTGCCTTCCGTTGCGAAATGTTTTTATACGGTGGGCCCAACTGAACATGACCCAGTATTATGGTGTGGCCCAACAGGTAATATGAGATTCAGTCAATGTGTACTGACTAAATTATATGGCTATGGCTTATCATGATGACCTTTGACCCCCCTTAGATCATGTGGTGAGCTACAAGGACCTTATGGCCCTGGTTCAGCTGACTCACCGGGCCGGGCCCAGCGTACGCCTGCTCGTGTGCAATAGGGTGAGGGAACAGAGCACACACACTAAGTTATTAAAACGACACACATACCCTGTTCTCAGGGTAGAAACAGACATATTCCTACATACGAGATGTTGATATCCATAATAATTAAATCACTACATCAACCATTAATGGAAATGCATGAAATTACTTTGAAATTAAGGGATCTATCCGTCCCCCCTCTCTCTATCCGTCCCCCCTCTCTCTATCCGTCCCCCCTCTCTCTATCCGTCCCCCTCTCCCCTCTCTCTATCCTTCCTATCCTCCCCCCTCTCTATCCTTCCTCCTCCCTCCCTCTATCCTTCCTCCTCTATCCTCCTCCCTCCCTCTATCCTCCTATCTCTATCCTTCCTCCTCCTCCCTCTCTATCCTTCCTCCTCCGTCCCTCTTCCCCCTATCTCTCCCCCTATCCCCTATCCTCTCTATCCTTCCTATCCTTCCTCTCTCTCTCTCCCTCACTATCTGTCCTTCCCTCCCTCTATCCTTCCTCCCCCACTTCTCTATCCTCCCTCTTTCTCTCTCCCTCACTATCATTCCTTCCCTCCCTGCATCCCTTGTTCTTTCTCCATCCCCAAAAAAGATTCAATCATTGATGACATAAATAAATAACATAAAAGTAAGCATAATACTCATTGAATAAATAATAAACAGGTCAGTAATGTTGAATGAACAATAATGAATACTTGGGTAGTAATACTACTGCTCTCTCTCCCTCCAGCTGTACCAGCTCCTCCAGTCCCAGCAGGACGCGGCGCGGGAGATCTCCAGACAGCTGTGCTGGCAGGAGACCCTGATGAGGCTGTTCCTGCGCTGCCCCTGCGAGGGCGGCCCGGGGCGGGGCGACGCTGCCAGCACCTGCAGCCTGGACCTCAACCTCAGTCGGGGCAGCGGCAGCCGTCTAGAACTGCCCCTGGAGAGGAGGGGCCGAGCAGGCAGCGCCGGGAGACTGGTGGATGAAGACCGCCTCAGCATGAGCTCCAGAAGATCAGTGGATAGTCTTGAAAACGGGGATGTGCTTTCGCTTCTGGACACGCCCGTTAGTCAGATTGGGGAGGGCCTGTTGCTCAAACCCTGGGCGTCTGGGGGAGGGAAATCAGGGGGGTTGAGTTTGGACCTGTCCCACATGAGTGCCTACGAGGGCGGGGAGAGCGGCAACCAGACGCCGGGGAGCATGGTCAGCACGCCATCGCCGCTGGAGGCGTCAGTCAAGGCCTTCCCAGATGCCTCGGCGGCGTCCCTCACCGAGGACAGCTTCCTGTTCAGCGACAACGTGTCGTTGGGGGAGTCGTTCAGCTGTGCTGAGGTGAGACATCTGTCTATAGTGGTTTCCCTCTCCTCTTCATTGTAGCTAGCCAGTCACAGTGGTTGTATATCAATAGATAAAAGTGGTTTCCTCTAGGTGGATCCCTGAAGGCTCTAGGAAGTCTGACTAGTCACAGTGGCTGTATATCAGTTGTATAAAATTGTCTTCCTTTTCTTCAGCTGCTCAAATTGGATATTTGAAAGCTAATTCCTGGTAGGGATCCAGATTACCCTATTGGGGGCTTGTGTATCCACCCTATTGGGGGTTTCTCTATCTACCCTATTGGGGGTTTCTCTATCCACCCTATTGGGGGTTTCTCTATCCACCCTATTGGGGGTTTCTCTATCCACCCTATTGGGGGCTTGTGTATCCACCCTATTGGGGGCTTCTCTATCCACCCTATTGTGGGGTTCTCTATCCACCCTATTGGGGGCTTCTCTATCCACCCTATTGGGGGCTTCTCTATCCACCCTATTGGGGGCTTCTCTATCCACCCTATTGGGGGCTTCTCTATCTACCCTATTGGGGGCTTCTCTATCCACCCTATTGGGGGCTTCTGGGGGCTTGTGTATCCACCCTATTGGGGGCTTTCCCTATTCTATCCACCCTATTGGGGGCTTCTCTATCCACCCTATTGGGGGCTTCTCTATCCACCCTATTGGGGGCTTCTCTATCCACCCTATTGGGGGCTTCTCTATCCACCCTATTGGGGGCTTCTCTATCCACCCTATTGGGGGCTTCTCTATCCACCCTATTGGGGGCTTCTCTATCCACCCTATTGGGGGCTTCTCTATCCACCCTATTGGGGGCTATCTATTCTATCCACCCTATTGGGGGCTTCTCTATCCACCCTATTGGGGGCTTCTCTATCCACCCTATTGGGGGCTTCTCTATCCACCCTATTGGGGGCTTGTGTATCCACCCTATTGGGGGCTTGTGTATCCACCCTATTGGGGGCTTGTGTATCCACCCTATTGGGGGCTTGTGTATCCACCCTATTGGGGGCTTGTGTATCCACCCTATTGGGGGCTTGTGTATCCACCCTATTGGGGGCTTGTGTATCCACCCTATTGGGGGCTTGTGTATCCACCCTATTGGGGGCTTGTGTATCCACCCTATTGGGGGCTTCTGTATCCACCCTATTGGGGGCTTCTGTATCCACCCTATTGGGTGCTTCTGTATCCACCCTATTGGGGGCTTCTGTATCCACCCTATTGGGGGCTTCTGTATCCACCCTATTGGGAGCTTCTGTATCCACCCTATTGGTTTCCACTGTGGTGCCAGAGTGTTCCTATGTCCCTCAGGTCCTCTGATCCCCCACAGACTTATAAAGAAATATAAAGCTATAAAATGTCACTGCCTCACTAGGGAGCCACCTCTCTCTCATCTATAGATGGGGACAATCTCAATTTGCATTTCCTTAACTCCTCGCGTCCTCTCTCCTCGTCTCCTTCTCAAAACCCATTGGATGAGAAAGTCAGAGGTCCTTATGTTTTGGGTAGGTTTTCAGAATGGGGTGGGGAGAGAGGACACGAGGAGTCAAGGTAATGCAATTGAGATTCTCCCATGGGACTGACGTCAGTAGGGCCAGGCATGGGGGGGTCAAACCACACCATGGAGGCTGGGGTGGGAGGGAACACCCTCTGTGTTTGTCTATCTGGACCTGGATGTGAATCTCACTGACTCCCTCCTCTCTGTCTGCCCCTAGCGGACGGAGGAGGAGCTGTCTCGCATGCTGCTGGAGATCGTGCTGTGCGTAATGTGGCGAGGCGTGGAGGGCTCGGACGATGCCGCCTGGCTGGAGCGGGGGCAGGTGTTCTCTGCCCTCACCAAGCTGGGCACTACCAACGAGCTGCTGCTGCCTGTGGACCACATCAAGCTCAGGTGGACACACTGGCATTTCTTACATTTGATTTATTTCATTCTCAGTTGACAAGACTGAAAATATGCAGAATGCACAGTTCCATGTAGACAACAAACACGAGAAATTACATTCAATTAAAAAGGTTCAGTCTCACAAAGATATTAGTTTAAAAAGACCCATTTTGTTACAAAAAATTATTGAGGAGGAGTAGGAACCAGCCTGCAGGGTGACTTGACGACTGTAGTGAGGAGTAGGAACCAGCATGCAGGGTGACTTGACGACTGTAGTGAGGAGTAGGAACCAGCATGCAGGGTGACTTGACGACTGTAGTGAGGAGTAGGAACCAGCCTGCAGGGTGACGTGAGGAGTAGGAACCAGCACGCAGGGTGACGTGAGGAGTAGGAACCAGCATGCAGGGTGAGCCTGCAGGGTGACGAACCAGCCTAGGGTGACGTGAGGAGTAGGAACCAGCCTGCAGGGTGACGTGAGGAGTAGGAACCAGCCTGCAGGGTGACGTGAGGAGTAGGAACCAGCCTGCAGGGTGACGTGAGGAGTAGGAACCAGCCTGCAGGGTGACGTGAGGAGTAGGAACCAGCCTGCAGGGTGACGTGAGGAGTAGGAACCAGCCTGCAGGGTGACGTGAGGAGTAGGAACCAGCCTGCAGGGTGACGTAGGAACCAGCCTGCGACTAGGAACCAGTAGTTGTCTGGTTCACAGGGTTTTGTTTGTCTCTCTCTCTTAATTTCCTCCACATTTTGTTTGTCTCTCTCTTAATTCTCCTCTGTGTTATCCTTCTTTCCTCTCTTTCTATCCCCATCTCCCACCCCTCCGTCCCTCTCACCCAGTCTGATGGAGAGGATGCTGGAGTGGGCTGTGACTGACAACCGGGAGGCCACGGCGGCCATGTTGCCCCAGCACACCGAGAACGCTGTGCGGCTGCTCCACGTTGTGCAGGACTTCCTGCAGGCTGAGGGCCTGGTCAACCCCACCCTGTGGACAGAGAAGGTATTGTTATTAGGAGTAGTGACATCTTTGGCAGTATGTGTGAATGTCATACCATTGTGAAGTGATAGTTCAGACATTTGTTACATTGAAAGCAGTCTATGGCCAAAGAGTGACTGCAATCCACAATGAGGCCTTGTTAAATAATTATAAACCCAATTGAGTAACACAAGCCATGTTAGAGGTGATTTGATTCAATGATTGTTTTCTTCTAGGTCCTGGAGGAGACAGTGACTCTGATGGACAGTCTCATGGTGTGGTACTCGTCAGGGGCCCAGTGGCTGCAGCTGTCTCAGGTGGGCCTGAGGCTTCTGCTGGGCTTCATGGCCCAGGAAGACCCCCAGGTGAGAAGCTGCCCAGTGTCACATACATATACACACTCTTTACATTTACATTTGAGTAATTTAGCAGATGCTCTTTTCCAGTGGAACTTACAGTTAGTGGGTTAAACTGTACACTTCATACCTCTACTTTCAGTCTACCGGTGGTACTCAAACCTTTTCAGCTTAGTCTCCCTTGAGGACGACCTGCCTCACACTAAGTCTCATAGAAGGCACTTTAACCCTCTATCACGCCCCCCCACTACCAGGTGTCACATCTTATTCAGAATGCTTGTCTTTATATGAATGTTTTATCACCTCCAGATAAGCCATGTATGTAAGTGATCTCCTCTCCTGCCAGGTTTGTGCCTTGGCTACAGCCAAGCTGAACGGCATCCTGCAGACCAAGAGCGTGGAGACTCAGGACGAGGCGTGTTACCTGCTGGGCAAGGTGGAGGGCATCCTGAGGCGCTCTGTAGGGGGGCAGACGGAGGAGACCTATATGTGCCTGGTGCCCCTGCTCCGCACGCTGCTCTCCAAGGTACACACTCACGCGCAGGCACACACACACACTCACGCGCAGGCACACACACACACTCACGCGCAGGCACACACACACACTCACGCGCAGACACACACACACACTCACGCGCAGGCACACTCACGCGCAGGCACACTCACACACTCACGCGCAGGCACACTCACACACTCACGCGCAGGCACACTCACACACTCACGCGCAGGCACACTCACACACTCACGCGCAGGCACACTCACACACTCACGCGCAGGCACACTCACACACTCACGCGCAGGCACACTCACACACTCACGCGCAGGCACACTCACACACTCACGCGCAGGCACACTCACACACTCACGCGCAGGCACACTCGCACACTCACGCGCAGGCACACTCGCACACTCACGCGCAGGCACACTCGCACACTCACGCGCAGGCACACTCACACACACTCACGCGCAGGCACACTCACACACTCACGCGCAGGCACACTCGCCCGCTCACGCGCAGGCACACTCGCCCGCTCACGCGCAGGCACACTCACGCGCAGGCACACTCACGCGCAGGCACACTCACACACTCACGCGCAGGCACACTCACACACTCACGCGCAGGCACACTCACACACTCACGCGCAGGCACACTCACACACTCACGCGCAGGCACACTCACACACTCACGCGCAGGCACACTCACACACTCACGCGCAGGCACACTCACACACTCACGCGCAGGCACACTCACACACTCACGCGCAGGCACACTCACACACTCACGCGCAGGCACACTCACACACTCACGCGCAGGCACACTCACACACTCACGCGCAGGCACACTCACACACTCACGCGCACGCGCAGGCACACTCACACACTCACGCGCAGGCACACTCACACACTCACGCGCAGGCACACTCACACACTCACGCGCAGGCACACTCACACACTCACGCGCAGGCACACTCACACACTCACGCGCAGGCACACTCGCACACTCACGCGCAGGCACACTCGCACACTCACGCGCAGGCACACTCGCACACTCACGCGCAGGCACACTCGCACACTCACGCGCAGGCACACTCGCACACTCACGCGCAGGCACACTCGCACACTCACGCGCAGGCACACTCGCACACTCACGCGCAGGCACACTCGCGCGCAGGCACACTCGCACACTCGCGCGCAGGCACACTCGCACACTCACGCGCAGGCACACTCGCACACTCGCGCGCAGGCACACTCGCACACTCACGCGCAGGCACACTCACACACTCACGCGCAGGCACACTCACACACTCACGCGCAGGCACACTCACACACTCACGCGCAGGCACACTCACACACTCACGCGCAGGCACACTCACACACTCACGCGCAGGCACACTCACACACTCACGCGCAGGCACACTCACACACTCACGCGCAGGCACACTCACACACTCACGCGCAGGCACACTCACACACTCACGCGCAGGCACACTCACACACTCACGCGCAGGCACACTCACACACTCACGCGCAGGCACACTCACACACTCACGCGCAGGCACACTCACACACTCACGCGCAGGCACACTCACACACTCACGCGCAGGCACACTCACACACTCACGCGCAGGCACACTCACACACTCACGCGCAGGCACACTCACACACTCACGCGCAGGCACACTCACACACTCACGCGCAGGCACACTCACACACTCACGCGCAGGCACACTCACACACTCACGCGCAGGCACACTCACACACTCACGCGCAGGCACACTCACACACTCACGCGCAGGCACACTCACGCGCAGGCACACTCACACACTCACGCGCAGGCACACTCACGCGCAGGCACACTCACACACTCACGCGCAGGCACACTCACACACTCACGCGCAGGCACACTCACACACTCACGCGCAGGCACACTCACACACTCACGCGCAGGCACACTCACACACTCACGCGCAGGCACACTCACACACTCTCACGCGCAGGCACACTCACACACTCACGCGCAGGCACACTCACACACTCACGCGCAGGCACACTCACACACTCACGCGCAGGCACACTCACACACTCACGCGCAGGCACACTCACGCGCAGGCACACTCACGCGCAGGCACACTCACGCGCAGGCACACTCACGCGCAGGCACACTCACGCGCAGGCACACTCACGCGCAGGCACACTCACACGCGCAGGCACACTCACGCGCAGGCACACTCACGCGCAGGCACACTCACGCGCAGGCACACTCACGCGCACGGCAGGCAGGCACACTCACGCGCAGGCACACTCACGCGCAGGCACACTCACGCGCAGGCACACTCACGCGCAGGCACACTCACGCGCAGGCACACTCACGCACACTCACGCGCAGGCACACTCACGCGCAGGCACACTCACGCGCAGGCACACTCACGCGCAGGCACACTCACGCGCAGGCACACTCACGCGCAGGCACACTCACGCGCACGGCACACACGCACGCGCAGGCACCTCACGCGCAGGCACACTCACGCGCAGGCACACTCACGCGCAGGCACACTCACGCGCAGGCACACTCGCACTCACGCGCAGGCACACTCACGCGCAGGCACACTCACGCGCAGGCACACTCACGCTCACGCAGGCACACTCACGCGCAGGCACACTCACGCGCAGGCACACTCACGCGCAGGCACACTCACGCGCAGGCACACTCACGCGCAGGCACACTCACGCGCAGGCACACTCACGCGCAGGCACACTCACGCGCAGGCACACTCACGCGCAGGCACACTCACGCGCAGGCACACTCACGCGCAGGCACACTCACGCGCAGGCACACTCACGCGCAGGCACACTCACGCGCAGGCACACACTCACGCGCAGGCACACTCACGCGCAGGCACACTCACGCGCAGGCACACTCACGCGCAGGCACACTCACGCGCAGGCACACTCACGCGCCACACTCACGCGCAGGCACACTCACGCGCACGGCAGGCACTCCACGCGCAGGCACACTCACGGCACACTCGCCCGCTCACGCGCAGGCACACTCACGCGCAGGCACACTCACGCGCAGGCACACTCACGCGCAGGCACACTCACGCGCAGGCACACTCACGCGCAGGCACACTCACGCGCAGGCACACTCACGCGCAGGCACACTCACGCGCAGGCACACTCACACACTCACGCGCAGGCACACTCACACACTCACGCGCAGGCACACTCACACACTCACGCGCAGGCACACTCACACATCTCACGCGCAGGCACACTCACGCGCAGGCACACTCACCCATCCACGCGCAGGCACACTCACCCATCCACGCGCAGGCACACTCACCCATCCACGCGCAGGCACACTCACCCATCCACGCGCAGGCACACTCACCCATCCACGCGCAGGCACACTCACCCATCCACGCACAGGCACACACACGAAATGCTTGATGAACAGTCACAATGAAGTAGAATCCGTATCAAAGAGACTTGCTGACTGTTTTCTTAAATAACGGCAAAACCTTGGCACATAGACAAAACATTTGTCACACCAAGGGTCGGTGTCTGGGACAGAGATTAAACATAGTCCTGGACTAAAGAGAGATTTCAGTGGATTCTCTTTTTGAATCTGCTTTGTAGTCCAGGATTACTAGCCACTAGTCTGTAGTATGTCAATACCTCACAACACTTTGCATTATTTTCTAATCTCTTGTAATATCTTGTTGTGTCTGCAGGTGAACAAGCTGCTGTACATGGAGCTGCACCTCCCCCAGCTGCCTGACACCAACGGCAGCCCCTCCTTCTTCGAGGACTTCCAGCTCTACTGCAACTCCCCCGAGTGGAGGGTCTACCTCGACAAATACGTGAGGAGCTGGTTCAATGCCTTACTAAATCATTGCTAAGTCATTCAACTCCTGAAGAGCAGCAGGAAACCTGTTGGGAAACTTGAAGATTAACCTTAAAGATGAGAAAATACATCAATCTCCGGTGCTGAGGGAGCGAGCCTGAGATGAACAAAAGAAGTAGTTGAATTGGTTCTCTCTCTGTCCTCAGATCATCCCCTACATGAAGCAGTATGAGATCGAGACGTTTAGCCAGGGTCACGAGACCATGGCTCTGTTCTGGAAGGAGTGCTATGAAAGCTTCATGGTCAACCTGCACAAGAGAGAGAGGGAGAGGGGAGAGAGCAAGCTACGCTTCCAGGTCATACACACCACATAGACACACACACACACACAGACACACACACACACACAGACACACACACACACACAGACACACACACACAAACACAAACACACACACAGACACACAGACGCACGCACGCACACAGCACGCACACAGACATGCACACAGACATGCACACAGACACACCACGCACACACACACCACACACAGACACACAGACACACACAGACACACACAGACACACACAGACACAGACACAGACAGACACAGACAGACACAGACAGACACAGACAGACAGACAGACAGACACAGACAGACAGACACAGACAGACAGACACAGACAGACAGACACAGACAGACAGACACAGACAGACAGACAGACAGACACAGACAGACAGACACAGACAGACAGACACAGACAGACAGACACAGACAGACAGACACAGACAGACAGACACAGACAGACAGACACAGACAGACAGACACAGACAGACAGACAGACACAGACAGACAGACAGACACAGACAGACAGACAGACAGACACAGACAGACAGACAGACACAGACAGACAGACACAGACAGACAGACACAGACAGACAGACACAGACAGACAGACACAGACAGACACAGACAGACAGACACAGACAGACAGACACAGACAGACAGACACAGACAGACAGACACAGACAGACAGACACAGACAGACAGACACAGACAGACAGACACAGACAGACAGACACAGACAGACAGACACAGACACAGACAGACAGACACAGACAGACACAGACAGACAGACACAGACAGACAGACAGACAGACAGACACAGACAGACAGACAGACAGACAGACAGACAGACAGACAGACAGACAGACAGACAGACAGACAGACACAGACAGACACAGACAGACAGATCCGAGTAAGGTCCACTTCCTATTGAGCTGTCCATAATACTGCTGTAACATGGAAATGAAATGTCAGGCCACAGTAACACATAGCATATTGCCTTGTGTGGTTCTCCACACCAGAACACACTGACTCCCCGTTCCTCATCCCGCCGTCCCTCAGGAGCAGTTTGTGGAGCCCTTCTCTCGGCGTGGCCGGCAGGAGAACCTGCGATACAACAGCATGCTGAAGCAGCTTCACAGCCAGCACAGCGCCGTCCTCAGGCAGTGGAGAGGAGCACGCCGCAGCCTGGTGTGTGAGAGAGGCCCCTGGGCAGACAGGTAACGGCCACACACACACACACGATATGTAGATATACAGTATTATACATGATTATAGGACTTCATTGGTAATTACTTCAACACCACGGCAAACACATGATCAGCCAAAGAACTGTTGTCCACTGTCCTCCAGTCAATCAATCAATGTAGTTTATCACAAAGTGCTTTACAGACACCCCTCCTAAAACCCCCAAAGAGCCATCAATGCAGTTTATCACAAAGTGCTTTACAGACACCCCTCCTAAAACCCCCAAAGAGCCATCAATGCAGTGGCAGAAGCACAGTTGCTAGGAAAAACTCCCTAGAAGAGTTTCTGGGTGTCTCTCTTGCGTTCAGTTTGTTCTTCAGTTCATGCAACTTGGTTGACGTTCTCCTGTCTGTTGTTTTCTCAGGCAGCAGATTGAGATGCACTGGCGAGTGTCCAGCGCGGAGAATTATTCCCGCATGAGACTCAAACTGGTGCCCAACTACAACTATGAGGACCACCGGCAGGCCAGCGCTCTCAGGGACAACCTGGGTAAGAGAGGCAGCTTCACTGGTTCCCTTGACACAAGGCATCACTGAAGTCTGAATAAAACATAATGTTAGCTGCAGACATGGACCCTTCTCCTCTTCCTGTTTCTCTTCATCTTCTTTGTCGTCTGCCTCTTGTTCCTGTTTCTCTTCCTCTTCATCTTTGTCGTCTGCCTATTGTTTCTCTTCCTCTTCATCTTCTTTGTCCTCTGCCTCTTGTTCCTGTTTATCTTCATCTTCTTTGTCCTCTTGCTCCTCTTCCTTCTCCTCTTCCACCTTCCTCCTCCTCTAACTCTTCTTCCGCCTCTCGTTCCTCCTCTTCCTCTCCCTTGTCCCCCAGGTGTCCAGCAGCAGAAGGTGACATCTGAGTCCTTACTGCTGGAGGCGGTCAAGCAGGTGAAGGTAAGCGACCTGGAGGATGACATTCTGGAGCTGCCTGAAGACGACCCCGCAGCGACCAACAACACGTCAGTACACTCTCAACGTTGTCTACTATTGTTGTGTGTTGTGTCTGTCGTGGACTGTTGGGTGGCTTTGACTACAAATGTGAATGGACTTGGTCACCTATCTCTCTCTCTCTCGCTCTCTCGCGCTCTCGCTCTCTCTCTCCAGGGGGGATGTGGAGGAGGCAGGCCAGAAGGAGAAGCTGGTTCTGTGGGAGGACTGTGAGCTGGTCACCCAGGTGGATGTCAGCCCTGGACGTCTGGAGCTCACCACCCAGCACATCTACTTCTATGACAGCAGCACAGAGAAGGAGGAGGGTGAGGAGAGAGAGAGGAAGATCGTAGGAAGGGTTCTCCTGAAAGAGGGAGGGGAGGAAGAAGGGATGAAATAGTGGGGTTAGAGGAAGAGATGCTGTTAGTAAGAAGGAGAGAGTAAGGAAGGCTGAAGGAGAGTGAGTGAGTGGAGCAGGAGTTGATAAACCAGAGGTTATGGATGGGTTATGACTAGACATGTACAATACATACATACTACACTGTTAAAGACTCATTGTGTTGTCTTAGACAGATGTCTAGTCATAACAGCTACACATGTACAATAGATACATACCACACTGTTAAAGACTCATTGTGTTGTCTTAAACATAGAGGTGCAGCTGCTCCCACATGCAATACACATCATATAATGTAATGACGTAGGGTTAGGATTCGGGCCTGGGGTTTTGCCATGGTCAAGTCCCTAGTTAGGTCAAACTCCTGGCCTTATGTATTATACATAACCAACCCCTGTCCTTCCAGGTGTGGGTCAGGACTTTAAGTGGCCTCTATCTCAGATCCGGGAGATCCACCTGCGAAGGTACAACCTCCGCCGCTCGGCCCTGGAGATCTTCCTCATAGACCAGACCAACTACTTCCTCAACTTTAAGAAAGAGGTCAGTTCTGGGATCTGCTTTTTCCCTATTCTACATGACAGGCCATCATATATGTTCTACATAATATATTTTGATCTGAGCATTCTGAAAGATTTCACACTTTTGAACAGACCCCCTCATGTTGGAATGGTCTGTGTGGTTTGATTGACAGGTGCGGAACAAGGTGTACAGTAGGATGCTGCTGCTGCGCTCCCTCAGCCTGTACGGCACACGCTCACCACAGGAGCTGCTCAAGGCCTCCGGACTCACACAGGTCAGGGGTCAAACGTTGACATGGGAGATCAAGGTCGTGTTCAGTAGGGAGGAAGTGGTTTGAAATGGAGGTTATCCTCCCTGAACTGGTCTAATAAGAACAGATGTATTGTTTTTTGCAAAATGTTTTGTTACATTGTGCCCTACTGAGCATGACCCATGTTAAATAGTCAGTATGGTCTCAGGTATTGTGTTGACAGGTTGTGTTAAACCTCCTCTCGCTCTCGTGTCTTTGCTAGAAATGGGTGAACCGAGAGATGACCAACTTTGACTACCTGATCCAGTTGAACACCATCGCGGGCCGAACCTACAACGACCTGTCTCAGTACCCAGTGGTATGTTCTGTTAACACGGACCCTATGGGGGAAGATGTGGAATATACCATCTTGGTGCTCTTTTAAGGGGTGTTCATGGTTTAGTTAATTGTGTGTGTGTATCCAGTTCCCCTGGATCCTGTCAGACTACACGTCAGAGGAGCTGGACCTGACAGACCCAGGGGTGTTCCGGGACCTGTCCAAGCCCGTGGCCGTACTCAACGAGCGGAACGCCAAGGCTGTACGGGAGAAGTACGTTCTCTCAACCTCTCTCACTGAGCCGCTGAGGCGTCTACATACCGGCATTACTTGACACGTTCCAGGGTGGCAGTGTAGTCATTCTCTTCACTACATAAGTGTCCTCGTCCATAGAATTAAACTTGATGCAATACAACACTTTATTCCTGTTGAGGAAATGTCTCTTTGAGGGCAAATAACTGGATTCTGTTGTAGTAAATATAGTAAGTAATTCTAATGTTAAGTTCACATCTCCCTGTCTGTAGGTATGAGAGTTTTGAGGACCCCACGGGGACCATCGACCGGTTCCACTACGGTACCCACTACTCCAACGCAGCAGGAGTCATGCACTATCTCATCCGCGTGGAACCCTTCACGTCCCTCCACATCGCGCTACAGAGTGGACGGTAAAAGCAATGGGTTTTGGTGAGGGGGAATCAGACTAGAAAACTCAGGCCAGAAGTTAACAGCATTAAAGTCCATGGAGTTATCAGTGCTCGGGTTGTACCAGTCAAATTGCAGTGGTCTGAGCAGCTTTGTGCGTTCTAGTCATTCTAGTTCTGAGATTACACGTGTGTTCCAACTGACAATCTAATGTATCTATGCTCTTGTCTGGAGATGTGCTATTGTACTGATGTCAGTAAGGCCAGAAGTCTTTCTCTCACCGAGCTACAGCCTTACTAGATCCACAGTTTGTCTTGGTCAGGTCACATGGTCAGCAAAACCATTCGGTCTCTAGTACTATGGCCTACTTTAAGGCCATTGGCTGTTGGTCTTCCTCCCTCGGTCCAGGTTCGACTGTGCGGACCGTCAGTTCCACTCCATCCCAGCTTTGTGGCAGACCCTCACGGACAACCCCAACGACGTCAAGGAGCTCATCCCAGAGTTCTTCTACTTCCCGGAGTTCCTGGAGAATCAGAACGGTGAGATGAGCTCCGTGTCTGTAGAGAATCAACGGACACGCTGGCTATGTTGATTGACTGTCCGTACTGACACGCCTCCTGTGGTGGTGTTCACACAGTCAATCAGAGAACATCTGGACTCGACTGGACCGGTTCAGATTGTGGAACCTTGGAACTTTTTCAAATCGGACAAAATCTATAACTGACCCAATTACACCCTGAATTGTAAAAACTGAGGATCTCAGTTTAACATTTTATTTAGTCTGTTTTCTTTTTATCTGGTCACTCTGATGGAATCCACTCCCCTGTCCTTTGTTCATCCTCCTCTCTCGCTCCCTCTAGCCTTTGATCTGGGGCGCCTGCAGATCTCCAAGGAGAGGGTGAATGATGTCATCCTGCCTAAATGGGCCAAGTCTCCAGAGGACTTCATTTATAAGCACAGGAAAGCCCTGGTGAGCCTCTTTTTCTCATGGATGGTCACCATTACCATAATGCTTTATCCCAAGGGGGGAGAAAAACCTCTGTAACACAATTGGATCAGACTTTCTTTTACCATGATGTGCAGGAGAAATGCATTCCACAGAGAGTAGTATTTAGTGATTTATTTTGTGTGTGTGTGTCTTGGCCTTTGTGTGTGTGTGTGTGTGTGTGTGTGTGTGTGTGTGTGTGTGTGTGTGTGTGTGTGTGTGTGTGTGTGTGTGTGTGTGTGTGTGTGTGTGTGTGTGTGTGTGTGTGTGTGTGTGTGTGTGTGTGTGTGTTGTGTAACAGGAGTCTGAGTACGTATCGGCCCACCTGCAAGACTGGATCGATCTGATCTTCGGTTACAAACAGCGAGGCCCCGCGGCCGTGGAGGCCCTCAATGTCTTCTACTACTGCACCTACGAAGGTACGGACGCTAACACTAAACCCAAAGACTCCCACTCATACAATAGCACTCATGCTAAAGAAACGCTGCATCTGTGGAGGTACATTTACATTTAGGTCATTCAGCAGATGCTCTTATCCATAGCATCTTACAGGTATGGATGCTAACACTAAACCCATAGACTCTCATTGATACAATAGCACTGATGCTAAAGAAACGCTGCACCTACGAAGGTACGGATGCTAACACTAAAACCCATAGACTGATACAATAGCACTCATGCTAAAGAAACGCTAGATTGCTATATTATGGCACTTTACTGAAGCGTTTGTCTCTGGTTTTGCCGTAGGGGCGGTGGACCTGGATGCAATCACTGATGAGAAGGAGCGTAAAGCCGTAGAGGGGATGATCAGTAACTTTGGACAGACACCCTGCCAGCTGCTCAAGGTACTGGAGAAAACACAAGGCTTGACCTGACCAGGAGAAACCTCCCAGGCCTTCCTCGTGATATGAGCCCATTGAGACTAAGGGATGACCTGGTCAATTAGGAATCATTGGGAATGAGACTTTAACAGGTTATTTAGAACAGTGATTCTCATCTCTGGTCTTTGAGGACCTTCAACAGTACTCATTGTTGTAGCATCAGACAAACACCTTTATTAAACTCGTCAACAGCTTGGTGATTAGTTTAGCCAGGGCTACAACAGAAATGGGTGCTGGTGGGGTTACTCTGGGATATTTAGCTGAGAATCACTGGTTTAGAACATGTGTTTTAGATGGGCTATAGTGATGTATTGTCTGTGTGTATAGGAGCCACACCCAGTACGTCTCTCTCTGGAGGAGGTGGAGAGGAGGAAAGGTCGACTAGACGCCTCGCCACTCAGCATCTTCGAGCACCTTGCCGAACTCAAGTCCTTCTTTGTCGAGGTTAGTTTTGAAAACACACACACACACCAAAGCATATGATCATGACCCTCTTTGTTGGTTATTGTAAAGTACTTTATGAAAACCGTTTTATTGAAGAACAACTTCATAAATAAGTGTTGATTTGTAGGGGATCAATGACAACGTGCCTCTGGTGAAAGCTGTGGTGCCCAAGAACCAGTCCCATTCCTTCATCACCCAGGGCAGCCCAGACACTATGGTGACCCTGAGTCAGAACTGTCTGATGGGAACCCACGGCTGGCTGCCTTATGACAAGAATATCTCCAACTACTTTACCTTCATCAAAGACCCCACCGTGGCCAACCCCAAGTCAGTCCCTCCCCAACACCACCCCCTTTTCTACTTGACACTGTGGGGCGTTGTAGTCTGACTGGGGGGCCGGGAGCCTTGTTTGAGTTCTTACCTCCATTCCTTGAAGTAATCACTCATCTGAGAATGTTTGGTTTGTCAGAATGATGGAAACTCTGCCGTGACGTATCCAGATCTGTGATTATCTCCAGGATGGGAGACGGGAAGAATGACCTTTAAATGTTTTGGAACAGACCCTTGGAGGGCACTTGATGTCATTACTTGGTCATAACGTTGTTCTGTGAGGTATGTATCTGAGGTCTCCTCCTCTCTCTAGGACCCAGCGGGTCCTGGGCGGGCCCTTCTCTCCGGGCGTGGAGGTGACGGCAGGACTGTTTGTGGTGTCACATGACGGGAAGCTCCTGTTCAGCGGTGGCCACTGGGACAACAGCCTGAGGGTCACCTCCCTGGTCAAGGGAAAGACTGTGGGACATCACATCAGACACATGGGTATGGATGGATCTCACACACACATACATGCACTCAGACACACACACACTGTCTGTACATACAGTATAGTAATTATTTGGTGTCTTCTCTCTCACCGCAGACATAGTCACGTGCCTGTCGACAGACTACTGTGGGATCCACTTGATCTCTGGATCCAGGGACAACACCTGTATGGTGTGGCAGGTGCTGCAGCAGGTGAGATCATGAAGCCTGAGGGTTTATTGGAATATACAACACTGACTAGAAAGCATTTGTACTGCATTGTTACTGTGGAAACGTTTGATGTTAGTACACAAAAAAAAAAGTGAAACTGTTTGACACATCTGCTTTCGGTTGCAAACTGTTTTACTACGGTATATCCTACTGAACACTACCCAGGTGTATGAGCATGTGACTGAATGTGTTGTGTGTGTCCTACAGGGAGGTTGTCCGGTGGGGCTGTGTCCCAAGCCGGTACAGGTGCTGTATGGACACACTGACGAGGTGCTGAGCGTCAGCATCAGCACAGAGCTGGATATGGCCGTCTCTGGATCACGGGTAAGAGGTTGGTGGGATGGAGGGGATGGAGGGGTTGGAGGGACGGAGGGGTTGGTGGGACGGAGGGGTTGGAGGGGTTGGAGGGACGGAGGGGTTGGAGGGGTTGGAGGGTTGGAGGGACGGAGGGGTTGGAGGGACGGAGGGGTTGGAGGGACGGAGGGGTTGGAGGGACGGAGGGGTTGGAGGGACGGAGGGGTTGGAGGGACGGAGGGGTTGGAGGGACGGAGGGGTTGGAGGGACGGAGGGGTTGGAGGGACGGGTGGGGTTGGAAGGGTTGGTGGGATGGAGGGGTTGGTGGGATGAAGGGGTTGGAAGGGTTTGGTGGGATGAAGGGTTTGGTGGGATGAAGGGGTTGGTGGGGTTGGAGGGATGGTGGGGTTGGTGGGTTGAAGGGGTTGGAGGGGTTGGTGGGGTTGGAGGGGTTGGTGGGATGGAGGGGTTGGTGGGGTTGGTGGAATGAAGGGGATGGAGGGGTTGGTGGGATGGAGGGGTTGGTGGGATGGAGGGGTTGGTGGGATGAAGGGGATGGGGGGGTTGGTGGGATGGGGGTTGGTGGGATGGAGGGGTTGGTGGGATGGAGGGGTTGAGGGGATGGAGGGATTGGTGGGATGAAGGGGATGGAGGGGTTGGTGGGATGGAGGGGTTGGTGGAATGAAGGGGATGTAGGGGTTGGTGGGATGGAGGGGTTGGTGGGATGAAGGGGATGGAGGGGTTGGTGGGATGGAGGGGTTGGTGGGATGGAGGGGTTGGTGGGATGGAGGGGGTTGGAGGGATGCAGGAGGTTGGAGGGATGCAGGAGGTTGGAGGGATGCAGGAGGTTGGAGGGATGCAGGAGGTTGGAGGGATGCAGGAGGTTGGAGGGATGCAGGAGGATGAAGGGGTTGGAGGGTTGGTTGATAGATGGATCCTGCTGATGTTTTGTTTCTGTGTACCAGGACGGGACGGTGATCATCCACACGGTGCGTCGGGGCCAGTACATGCGGTGTCTGCGGCCGCCCTGTGAGAGCTCCCTGCCGGTCTCCATCCTGCACCTGGCTATCTCTTATGAGGGGTGTGTGGTGGTTCACACCTGTGTAGAGGGCAAGGCCACACTCAAGGTACACTAACACATGTTCTTAATATGTAGTTGAAAATGTTGTGATCGTCTTCTCTTCTTATTCACGACCAATTAGATCAGCTCAGAGAAAGATCTGATGTGATTGGTCATTGAACCAATTAGTGGAAAGAATATCAGAATTGGACTGAATGAAGCCATAGTGACATAGTTGGTGAGCGACTTAGTTAGTGAGCTACAGCGGGTGACTTAGTTGGTGAGCGACTTAGTTAGTGAGCTACAGCGGGTGACTTAGTTGGTGAGCGACTTAGTTAGTGAGCTACAGCGGGTGACTTAGTTGGTGAGCGACTTAGTTAGTGAGCTACAGCGGGTGACTTAGTTGGTGAGCGACTTAGTTGGTGAGTGAGTTATTTGCTTAGTGAGTGAGTGACTGACTTAGTTGGTACAGTACGTCATACATAACTCACCACTAGCAAAACGCTAGTTGACCACTAGATGGTACATTATGATTGGGTCCTGGTGAACGATTGTCTCTCATCCTGTCCCTGTTTAGGATAAGAACGGCCTGCACCTGTACTCTGTCAATGGGAAGCACCTGTGTACAGAGGGCCTGAAGGAGCAGGTGACAGACATGTGTGTGTCCGGGGAGTACCTGGTTATCGGCAGCGAGCAGGGCTTCCTCTCCATACGAGACCTGAACAGGTGACCTTGTTTCCTGTGTGTTTGTCTGTCTGTGTGTGTGACTGCACGCATGCATCTACGGGGTTTTTGCTGTATCGAAAAGGTTCTCAGGTGGTAAGGGTGGCAATGGGCCCCGCTGAACGGCTGATTTAAAAAATATATATACATTTTTAAGCCCATTTCCTGCATTTTTACAAATGTTTCCATTGAGCTGAGAGGAAAATACTGCAGTATTAAAGCTAATTTCCTGCAATTCTATGCATTTTACCATGTCTAATACTGTGTTCTTTTACTCAAACATAACAATATTATTACTTCTAAATTCATTGTTTTTGGAATTTTCAATTCTCCCTGACTGTAGTTTTTATTTTGGTGATTTGTTAGTTCTCAAAGATTATCTCCATTTATCTTTTCTACATACTTTATATCTGGTTTTAGTCGTTTACACTGAAAACGTTTTCACCGCCCAAAACAAAATCATATATGCATACATAGAGTTTATTATTATTAATATTATTATTAATATATAAATCAGGGATTTTTCTAACCCAACCCTTTACTCTGTCTCTCTCCCCTCCTCTCCTCTCTCCTCCGGGCAGCCTGTCCCTGTGCGCCACCCCCATGGCAATGCGCGTGCCCGTATGCTGCGTGTCTGTCACCAAGGAGCAGAGCCACGTGCTGGTGGGCCTGCAGGACGGCAAGCTGATCATTGTGGGCGTGGGCAAGCCGGCCGAGGTAAAGAGCTCGTTCAGAAACTACATCGCCCAGAGCCTGGAGGGCTCACCCCTCATGGCAATGCCACTGCTTGCCCCGCTGAGGGTGCGCTCGCCCGCCCGCAGGCTGAGCCTCCGGGACAAGTTAATGTTTGACCCCCAGGGCCCTGACCCCTGACCCCCTGAGCAGAACATCCCCCTCAATTCAATAAAAAAAAGTATTTACCTCAGAGGGAACTTCATAAACTCACCCTACAAACTACCACCGCATACCATTCTCTCTCTGTTTTAGTGCTAATCATTTGTCCTAAATGACCTGTCCTTCCTTAGCCACATACACCTCGGTTGTGTTCATTAGGCACCAAACGGAAGAGAACTGACAAACAGCGGAGGAGCTACCTGGACTTTATTCCCCCCCGTCTTCTGTTGTAAGACTTCAAATCATTTTCTGTTGCGTGTCCTAATGAACATGACCCTGTTTCTGGGGTGAAGCAGGACCCTGGCCCATTCTTGCCCTGCAAGGATTGGTGACCACAACACACACAGTAACACTTGAGACATTCCATAAACCCCTCTGAATGAATACAACACAGCCTCTCCTGGAATATTACTGTGAAATGAAAACACGGGCTTCCGTTTACCTCATTCTAACCGAGGAATGACTTCTGTTTGGGCCTTGGGATGGCGTTGTCCAATATTGTTTACCGGAAGTGTCATTATTATTGACTGATTTAATATGTATTTGTGACATGCTGTGAATTGCCTTGGATGAACACCTCTGCAAATTCAAGCCATATAAACTATATTAGTAATAAGCTACGCTATAATAAGATGCACTAGGCTGTAATTTATCCCCACCTGCTCCTCAAGTGATGGTTTAACCCTTATTGTCTTCCTGCTCTTCAAGTGAAAATGGTTTAACCCTGATTTCTTCCTCCCTACTGGTAGACATGAAAGTAAGGTTAACTCTGGGGCTGTAATGATGGGATAGGGAGGGACACAGGGAATCACCTTCGAATCAATTGATCATTTGATCCCCTCCCAACTTCTCTCACCTTTCTTTTATACAAATGGACCTGCCTCAAAGTGAACCAAGCTTTGGTTTTGAACTGGCACTACGTCATTCCAACATTACTGAACTAACCGATCACTCATAAATCATATCCTGCTTTTTGTTTGTTTCTTTTGACTTCACACTTTCCTCCTCCTCCTCATCTCTCTCCTCTTCCTCACTTCCTCCTCCTTTCCTCCACTCTTCTCAGATGCGTTCAGGCCAGATCACTCGTAAGCTGTGGGGCTCCAGCAAGCGCCTGACCCAGATCTCCTCTGGAGAGACAGAGTACCAACCAGCCTGCAACCAGAACTGACCCCCACAACCACCCTTTTCACCCCCCACTCCTCTCCACTACCACCACACCCCCTCACCCTGCTGCCTGTCTGATTGGCCTGCCAGCCCTGCCAATCATCACAGTCTACCCAATCAGATTTGAACCACCCCTCGTTTTGATTGACTGATGACTGTTTTGGGGGAATTTTACTCTCCTTTTTTGTTCCTCCCTCTGACTTTGGAAGGACAGACTGACCCACGAGTGGAAGACGGGGGGGGTGTGTGTGTGTGTGTGTTTTAACTGTGTGTAAAGGTTAGGCGGATGCGTAGGGCAGGTCAGGACGGACCAACCGGCGCGGGCGTCGGGTTTCTGATCCAACTGTAGGTGCATACATCCCCTCACACACCCTCCCCTTCAATGACACACATGGACATTACTCTTCATCTTCCATCATCACTAGCACGGTCAGGCCAGTGGCTCCCACTACTACAGAGACCCTCTATGCAGACACACACTACAGCAATCTGAGCTGACCTCTGACCCCTCCACCTCTCAGGCCCAAGGAATGAAGGGGATCCCCAACATAGAAATGTAATTACTCCAATGGGAACACTTAACCTGGTTGACGGTCCACCCATCACATAACACTGACTTCAATGGGAATTCTAGTTTATACTTCTCCGAGCCCTGAACCCGAGACCACTGAGCAGTATGTGTGTGAATGTACACTCTTTGTGTTTCTGTGTGTTGTCTCTCGCTGGTTGTTTTCTCCCGTGGGCTTTTGTTGACTTGGTTTTGCCTTCCAGTCTGACTAGGCTGTGACCGATGCCTCAGGGCGCCTATGCAGCAATAAGGGGCTATGTTCAGTCACAATACAATGTTTTTGTTTAGTTTTTTTGTGTTTGATGTTACTGATAATTGTAGTTTTTTTTTTACAGATGCGTGCATGTGTATAAGGTCTGTGGTTAGGTTGTGTTTTGCATGGCATTTCCGGCCCACTCCTCATTTATTATAGAGGACGGGGCCCTAAGGTATCCAACACTCGTACTAAGCCTGACACACACACACTTGTTTGCTAATGTACACTTGCATAGACCCCTCCCTATTGGAGAAGCCTGTGACTGTGTTCCTGTCATCTCTATTGCAATCTCAGTAGATTTCTATATGACATTTAATGTGGTTTCTGAGTCGATGAACACTACTCCAGGCGTTGTGAAATCTGATAATCGGCAATAAAGACGACCTGGAACGCACCCAAAGTCGGCTAGTTTGACACTACAGAAGAAGAGAGAAGCCTAGTGTTGTAGAATCACTAGATACCCCATACCGTGCCCAAAGGACTCGCTCCCCTCAAACACTACACTCTTACACACACTGCAAGCTTCTCACACTTGTGTTAGACCGCATGCTTCGGAGGGACGAACCATACTGAACCTGGCTTAGTGTGCAATGTTTAGCTCTAGATCCATCCTAGAATGTTTTTATGTTACTTGAATCGATGTTTATTTATGAATTAAAATGAGCTTTTTTCCCCGTAGGCTATTTAAATTCACACTACATCAGTTGTATGTTTTTAAGTGGTGCTTCAGTTGTTCAACAAAGATTTATGCTGCGAAAAACTAAAGACTGTGGATCGATCCACCTTTCAGAATGGGAGGGGAGACTTTCTAAGGGCTTTTGAGATGTCGGTGTTACAGCAATACAGTTCCTTCCTCTGCTCCACTGACTGTGCATTGGTACATTCCAGCCTCTTGTTAAGGCTGAACTAAAAATCTCCAGTCTTCCTGGTTTTTCTGACCGGGACGACGCGATTGGGAGATTAAACTTAATTCTGCCAAGGGACATCCCAAACGGCTGTCATCTTCCAACAGTCAGAATCACCTCAGTGTTCCTCCTCCTTCCATAATTGTCTCTTAGTTGGGAGCCATGTCAGCTAGTTAAGGTCCTTTGGAGTTCCATAAATGCAGTAATGTCACTAAACGTGTCTGTGAACCAGGCCTAACGTGGCTTTTTGAGATTTCATGTGTGTTTTTATGTCAATGTTTGAGATTATGAATGATTTTACCCCCCATTGAATCCTTATGGTTGTTATGCTCCTGTCAAATCAAAATGACAGTTTGGTTCGGGGTAGCTCATCTGTTGCATAATGTGAGTGTGTATGTTCATGATGACAGTAGTTTCTTAAAATGCCAAATTCCTTATTTCCTTGTCATATCATTTGCCTTCTTGGTAATAATTCAGTGATTCTGGTTCTTATCTATCATGGATTTAGAATCATTCATTCTGATTCTATGGTGGTTATAGATTAGGGATCAGACTTCTATGTGCAGTGTGGTTGTTTTTGGTCTAATCTTTTAAGTGTCTCCGCAATCTGTCCGGAGAATGCAATCACAGACCAACGTGTGCCCTTTTTTTATCCCAAGAGGCCGTTTCAATAAGTTTATTTTTAATTGTTTATGCTGATGTGTCTCGAAGGCATACTCCTTTAAACGGTTTCCATTCTCATCAGGATGTGTTACTCATTTTTTTCCAAAGGACGTATTTAATAAATGTTTCTATTTTTGTCCATCTTAGTTTGTCAGGCAGACGACGCCACTATCTTGTTTTAGGACTTTCTTCCGACCCCACCACTGAAACAGTGCCTTTTTATCCACGTTGCATCATACAGACAATTATCCGGTTCGTGTGTAGAATTCTTTGTTTTACCCCTCCCTCCATGATAACCCATGGATAGCAGCATTCCACAAACTTAACATCCAATAGGAACCAAGAATCTAGAACTGAAAACAAAGTTGACTAAAAATCTGGAATATATTGGTGTCTTACCTTAGCTGCTTGCTCTGTGACTGTCACCAAAATGGATGTGTGTGTGTATATCTGCTTTATAAATACTGGTGTATAATGTACAGCATGATTTTTATTTTAGTGGATTTTAATTGTACTTTTTGCACTTTCCAGGTACTAAATTGTAAGTGATTGTTTTAAATGTTTCCCTGGTCCATTCTGTACAGACAAACTGCTTTGTATACACAAGTGGAAAGTAATCATTAAAGTCTTGTCAAACATGTCATTCATATGCATGGCTGATTTGTAGCTGTGAAAATAGGACACTGTGTACAAAACATTAGGAACACCTTCCTAATTTGGAGTGCCCTATTTTGCCCTCAGAACACCCTCAATTCGGTGGGGCATGGACTCTACAAGATGCTGAAAGTATTCCACAGGGTTGCTGGCCCATGTTGACTCCAATGATTCCCACAGTTGTCAAGTTGGCTGGATGTCCTTTGGCTGATGAACCATTCTTGATACACAAGAAACTGTTGAGCATGAAAAACCCAGCAGCATTGCAGTTCTTGACACAAACCGATGCACCTGGCACCTACTACCATACCCCGTTCAAAGGCACTTAAATATTTTTGTCTTGCCCATTCCCCCTCAATGGCACACAATCCATGTGTAAAAGAAAACCTTAACCTGGCTCCTCCAGTTCATATATGGATTGAAGTGGATATAACAGGTGACTTCAATAAGGGATAATATAATTCACCTGGTCAGTTTGTCGTGGAAAGAGCAGGTGTTCCTAATGTTTTGTACAATCGGCGTAAACGCATGTTTTGTATTTTAAACAGTACATAAATATTTCACTAGGGGGCGACCAAGTTGTAAACTACTTGGAGCGCTTACACTGATGAACATGGGGTGCGTTCGTAAATTCCCTCAGGCTATATACTCCGATTTCAGAACACTCTCGTCTGAGTGTGCCAAAGAATTATGAATTTACGAACGCTCAACACCCGTATATGGCCAGTGTCAGTAAACGTCGGCAAAAGTGCGTAATTAAATTGTTGCCAGCAGCACAGTTGCAGTCACCAACGCTCTGGATAACATGAAAACAGCCTAACCATCTCTGCTAGGGTGAGAGATGGTCAGTGATGTGAACTCTCATTTTCGTCTGGAAGTAGCTTGCAAGCTAGCTAGCTTTAGCCAGTTAGCTTGGGTGCTTGACAGCCAGAACACTCGGATCAACCCCACTCCTCGACCAGAGCGTCCAGTGTGCTCTCTGATTTTACGAACGGACAATTCAATTCAAGGGCTTTATTGGCCGTTAACATTGCCAAAGCAAGTGAGGAGACAACATACAAAGTGATTTTACGAACGGACAATCTGACAAAGCTCTGAGCAGACTCTGACTGGATGCTCTCTGGCATTCCAGAGTGAATTTACGAACGCTCCCCGGATAGAACAAGGCCGCGCTTGTTTTTGTTGGACCTATGTTGCCATGACAACAGCGCAAGTTCTATCCCTATTTTGAAAGCGTTTTCCACTGGCACATTTGCTTCCTATTTACAAACTTTCTCAGAAAATACTAGGCACCGAGGTGTATCATGGCTGATCCAGTGGCAACGACGACCGAAGGGCCACCAACGGATGGAAAATCAGTCAATCTCATTGGGAATGTAAATATAATTGTTACAACAGGCAGGCATATTTACCCTAGAAATACGCCTACAGTAATTTCTCAGTTGAATAGATGCACATTGAACCATCAGTTGTCACGGGCATAACACTAGAGGGCTGGGTTGCTACCTGGTTCATTTTCACAGCTGTTGAGAAGAGTATCAAGAGCCGAGCCTGTTCCTGATGACGACGAGGAAGAGGAGGAGGAGCTTCCCCCACCACCACCACTAATTCCACGAGGCCCTCTAGTGAATTTACATTCTCGTATTGTCAATTCACATTATTATGCTTAGTTAACTGGAATATAGATTTTACACCTGACATGCATATTATTATTACATTAAAGGACTGTAGTGTTTAAAATAGTATCTTTTGTTTACAGAAAGGATGTCTAACAGTCCATCTGAAAAACTGCAGGGATTTCAATAAAAACTGTATCCTTCTCAGTGACCCCTAACAGTGAAATCATTAGACCCTATTCACCATGCCAAAGCTCCGTGTGCTAACTGGGGTAGTTAAGTTAGGTCACCTAGCTATCTTAAGATCAATGCATGCCAAAGCTTTGTGTGTGTGTCCGTGTGCTAACTGGGGTAGTTAAGTTAGGTCACCTAGCTATCTTAAGATCAATGCATGCCAAAGCTTTGTGTGTGTGTCAGTGTGCTAACTGGGGTAGTTAAATTATGCCATCGTAAGTGGCCCTGGATAAGTGTCTGCTAAATGACTAGTAAAATGAGTGTTTTCATGAGCGTTGTGTTCCCAGCTTCCATAAAGAAAGGCACCCAGGGCTTCCTGAGGGCGAGTATTGGGGAGAAGGTGAAGTGCACTATGGTCCAGCCCTACAAGGACTCCAAGGCTGAGCGCTCCAAGTTCCCCCTCTGCTTCAACGAGTGGAAGTATTTCTCCATACAGGTAAGTCGGTATATTAGTTGATGCTCTAGCCAACTTCTCTCGGTCTGGATTCATGTATTGGTCATGACAAAGGAGTTGGCTCCACTGCAGGTACAGTATGGGGCCAGCTATTGCAATACTGTATTGAGAAAGTTGTAAGAATCTTATTTTCCGTATCTAACAGGACAGGTTCTTCCTCTGTCCAAGACCTGAACACAATCAATCAATAACTAATTTGTATGTTTCAGATTCCTAAGAGCACTGATGACACGCTGGGTGTCTGTGAGTCACACCGTCTGGGGCTGGAACTCATCTTCTTTGAGCAGGACACCGGCGTTCCCAAGCTCATAGGAAAGACCTTTGTCAGACTGCTGGACATCCTCGGTGTGAGTGACACGGACAGGAGCGATGGGGACGGAACCCACCGCCACTTCATGCTCACCATGCCATGTTTAAATGGGATAATAATAAAATGATGATCATTAGAGTGAGTGTACAAAGCTGTCCAGGACTCAACACGTGTGGATGTCCTCCACTAAAGAACCAATGGGTTCTTTCCATTTTAGCTTCCAGTCGATGGTACAAGTATTGTCATTCACCTGCTGCTAGAAGGCTGGCCTGCAGCACCAGATATCAACCGTCTTGTCCTCTGTCCTGTTCTCTAATCAGAAATCACAAATGAACCACCTGC
Organism: Oncorhynchus gorbuscha; assembly: GCF_021184085.1. Taxonomy (NCBI): domain Eukaryota; kingdom Metazoa; phylum Chordata; class Actinopteri; order Salmoniformes; family Salmonidae; genus Oncorhynchus; species Oncorhynchus gorbuscha. The sequence goes on along the minus strand of NW_025745745.1, from coordinate 392,643 downwards.
TGGAGCTGAGGCTCAAGCGCCAGGTACAGAATATGAATCCGACACCATGGTCCACATGTGGGAGAGTTATATCATGTTCAATAGGAGTTTTGTACAATGGATTCCTGTATTGACACACGCAATAAAAGCCGACTTGTTTTCCAGGTCATCTGTAAGCTGGAGATGGAGATGGTGATTGCGTATGGATCCCTGGGTTACGGATACTCCCACCAGGTTAGAGGGAGACACATCAGTGTTTGTGTAGATGTAGAGGAAGAATTGATCTTGCCTATCTATTATTTACTCCCTAGTTGAAGCACCCAAATAGAAACATGGAGAGCCTAGTGGAGCGCTCGCTCTTCCTCCGCTGTCCACCACCGGACGACCGCAAAGACCATCACTAGTGAGACACGGACACACTCAAATACTCTACATGAATTCTTAACTATTGACATTCTGACACTGTGACCCTTTTGTGTGAGTTTTTCCCCCTAGATTTGACAGACCGATATACTGCCATGTAACATATCGCTCCCTGTGTCTACAGTAATGTGGTCACTCCTAAGCCAGTACCTTATTCAGACTTCATCGCAGCGCTGATGTACAGAGAGACCACCAACCCAGACAACAGGACGACTTACCCCTCAAACAGCACAATATCCCCCATCATCCTGGAATGTATGGAGAAGAGGGGCAGGTACGGTTTATTATGGAATCTCATTCTGGGTTCAAAGGTCAAAGTGTATACTGTTTTCAGCCCATTTTCTGAAAATGATGCATAGTAGCTACACTAACAAAACAAATGTCTACTGTCCAAAAACTGCCTTAGTGAATGAATTATATCCAAGGTAAGTGGAACATAACGTTAAATAACCATAATATAAAAGGATCTGATATTGCTAAGTGGTCAATTTAGTGTTATCTTAGAAAGAACAGGAAGGATGCAGGTAGAAAACGTCCCAAATGATTCCCTATTCCTTACAGTGACAATAAAACGTAGGTGAACCTTTTTTGGAGTTACCTGGATTTCTGCATAAATTGGTCATCAAATTTAATCTGATCTTCATCTAAGTCACAACAATAGACAAACATAGACTAACTTAAACTAATAACACACAAATGATTGTTTTGTTGTTGACTATACTGAAAACATAATTTAAACATTCACAGTATAGGTTGGAAAAAGTATGTGAACCCCCAGGCTAATGACTTCTCCAAAAGCTAATTGGAGTCAGGAGTCAGCTATCCTGGAGTCCAATCAATGAGATTGGAAATGTTGGTTAGAGCAGCCTTGCCCTATAAAAAAACACTCCAAAATTAGCTTTTGCTATTCACAAGAAGCATTGCCTGATATGAACCATGTCTCAAACAAAAGAGACCTCAGAAGACCTAAGAATTTTACTTGCATAAAGATGGAAAGGGTTACAAATCTCTAAAAGCCTTGATGTTCATCAGTCCACGGTAAGACAACTTGTCTATAAATGGAGAAAGTTCAGGACTGTTGCTACTCTCCCTAGGAGTGTCCGTCCTGCAAAGATGACTGCAAGAGCACAGCGCAGAATGCTCAATGAGGTTAAGAAGAATCCTAGAGTATCAGCTAAAGACTTACAGAAATCTCTGGAACATGCTGACCAAGTCGCTAGGTGTACGGTGTTTCCTCCGACACATTGGTGAGGCTGGCTTCCGGGTTGAGTGTTAAGAAGCAGTGCGGCTTGGTTGGGTTGTGTTTCGGAGGACGCATGGCTCTCGACCTTCGTCTCTCCCGAGCCCGTACGGGAGTTGTAGCGATGAGACAAGACGGTAACAATTGGATACCACGAAATTGGGGAGAAAAAGGGGGTAAAAAAAAGAAGAATGGTGTGTATGGGAGGACACCACGAAAGAAGCTGAGGGTCTTTGGGCTGGTTTGCTAACTACCTCTCTCAAAGAGTGCAGTCTATAAAGTCAGGAAATCTGCTGCCTGTCACCAAGGGAGTACCCCAAGGCTCGATCCTAGGCCCCACACTCTTCTCAATTTATTAGGAAGCTCTCATCCATTTATACTCAGCTGGCCCCTGCCCGGATTTTGTGTTAAATGCTCTACAACAAAGCTTTCTTAGTGTCCAACAAGCTTTCTCTACCCTTAACCTTGTTCTGAACACCTCCAAAATAAAGGTCATGTGGTTTGGTACGGTGTGAATACTACCTCAGGGCTTTGAGCTTGAGGTAGTCACCACATAGTCACCTCATAGAAGTACTTGGGAGTATGGCTAGACGGTGCACTGTCCTTCTCTCAGCACATATCAAAGCTGCAGGCTAAAGTTAAATCTAGACTTGGTTTCCTCTATCGTAATCGCTCCTCTTTCACCCCAGCTGCCAAGGTAAAAATCTGTCGTTCTGCCCCTGAACAAGGTAGTTAACCCACTGTTCCTAGGTCGTCATTGAAAATAAGAATTTGTTCTTAACTGACTTGCCTACTTAAACAAAGGTTAAAAATAAATTAAAAAAGATTACGGACACTTAATTTATAGATGGGCAGGTAAGAGTGCTCTTGAGTGGCTAGATGTTCTTTACCATTCAGCCATCAGATTTGCCACCAATGCTCCTTATAGGACACATCACTGCACTCTATACTCCTCTGTGAACTTGTCATCTCTGTATACCCGTCTCAAGACCCACTGGTTGATGCTTATTTATAAAACCCTCTTAGGCCTCACTCCCCCCTATCTGAGATACCTACTACGGCCCTCGTCCTCCACATACAACACCCGGTCTGCCAGTCACGTTCTGTTAAAGGTCCCCAAAGCACACACATCCCTGGGTCGCTCCTCTTTTCAGTTTGCTGCAGCTAGTGACTGGAACGAGCTGCAACAAACACTCAAACTGGACAGTTTTATCTCCATCTCTTCATTCAAAGACTCAATCATGGACACTTACTGACAGTTGTGGCTGCTTTGCATGGTGTTGTCTCTACCTTTTTGCCCTCTGTGCTGTTGTCTGTGCCCAATAATGTTTGTACCATGTTTTGTGCTGCTATCTTGTTGTGTTGATACCATGTTGTTGTTATGTTGTGTTGTTACCATGCTGTGTTGTCATGTGTTGCTGCCTTGTTATGTTGTTATCTTAGGTCTCTCTCTATGTTGTCTCTCTTGTTGTGTATTGTGTTTTGTTCTATATTTATATTGTGTTTTTAAAAATGTTAATCTCAGGCCCCCATCCCTGCAGGAGGCCTTTGGTAGGCCGTCATTGTAAATAATAATTTGTTCTTAACTGACTTGCCAAGTTAAATAAAGGTTTTGAAACAGTTTTGTAAAGAGGAATGGTCCAAAGTTTCTCCTGACTGTTGTTCAGGTCTGATCCACAACTACAGAAAACGTTTGGTTGAGGTTATTGCTGCCAACCAGTTATTCAATCCAAGGGTTCACATACTTTTTCCACTGTGATTGTTTGCACAGTGTGTTCAATAAAGACATGAAATTGTATAATTGTTTGTGTGTTATTAGTTTAAGCACACCGGTTTGTCTATTGTTGTGACCTAGATGGAGATCAAAATACATTTTATGACCAATTTATGCAGAAATCCAGGTATTTCCAAAGGGTTTACATACTTTTTCTTGACACTGTATATAGTGAATTCCTTTTGACCAGAGCCCTGTGGGATGTAAAGGAACCAGAGCCCTGTGGGATGTAAAGGGACCAGAGCCCTGTGGGATGTAAAGGAACCAGAGCCCTGTGGGATGTAAAGGAACCAGAGTCCTGTGGGATGTAAAGGAACCAGAGCCCTGTGGGATGTAAAGGAAACAGCCCTGTGGGATGTAAAGGAACCAGAGCCCTGTGGGATGTAAAGGAACCAGAGCCCTGTGGGATGTAAAGGAACCAGAGCCCTGTGGGATGTAAAGGAACCAGAGTCCTGTGGGATGTAAAGGAACCAGAGCCCTGTGGGATGTAAAGGAAACAGAGCCCTGTGGGATGTAAAGGAACCAGAGCCCTGTGGGATGTAAAGGAAACAGCCCTGTGGGATGTAAAGGAAACAGAGCCCTGTGGGATGTAAAGGAACCAGAGCCCTGTGGGATGTAAAGGAACCAGAGTCCTGTGGGATGTAAAGGAACCAGAGCCCTGTGGGATGTAAAGGAAACAGAGCCCTGTGGGATGTAAAGGAAACAGAGCCCTGTGGGATGTAAAGGAACCAGAGCCCTGTGGGATGTAAAGGAACCAGAGCCCTGTGGGATGTAAAGGAACCAGAGCCCTGTGGGATGTAAAGGAACCAGAGCCCTGTGGGATGTAAAGGAACCAGAGCCCTGTGGGATGTAAAGGAACCAGAGCCCTGTGGGATGTAAAGGAACCAGAGTCCTGTGGGATGTAAAGGAACCAGAGTCCTGTGGGATGTAAAGGAACCAGAGTCCTGTGGGATGTAAAGGAACCAGAGTCCTGTGGGATGTAAAGGAAACAGAGCCCTGTGGGATGTAAAGGAACCAGAGTCCTGTGGGATGTAAAGGAACCAGAGTCCTGTGGGATGTAAAGGAAACAGAGTCCTGTGGGATGTAAAGGAAACAGAGCCCTGTGGGATGTAAAGGAACCAGAGCCCTGTGGGATGTAAAGGAAACAGAGCCCTGTGGGATGTAAAGGAAACAGAGCCCTGTGGGATGTAAAGGAAACAGAGCCCTGTGGGATGTAAAGGAAACAGAGCCCTGTGGGATGTAAAGGAAACAGAGCCCTGTGGGATGTAAAGGAACCAGAGCCCTGTGGGATGTAAAGGAAACAGCCCTGTGGGATGTAAAGGAAACAGAGCCCTGTGGGATGTAAAGGAACCAGAGCCCTGTGGGATGTAAAGGAACCAGAGCCCTGTGGGATGTAAAGGAACCAGAGCCCTGTGGGATGTAAAGGAACCAGAGCCCTGTGGGATGTAAAGGAAACAGCCCTGTGGGATGTAAAGGGATCAGAGCCCTGTGGGATGTAAAGGAAACAGAGCCCTGTGGGATGTAAAGGAAACAGTTACCTGTGGGATGTAAAGGAAACAGAGCCTTGTGGGATGTAAAGGAAACAGCCCTGTGGGATGTAAAGGAAACAGAGCCCTGTGGGATGTAAAGGAACCAGAGCCCTGTGGGATGTAAAGGAACCAGAGCCCTGTGGGATGTAAAGGAACCAGAGCCCTGTGGGATGTAAAGGAAACAGCCCTGTGGGATGTAAAGGAAACAGAGCCCTGTGGGATGTAAAGGAAACAGTTACATGTGGGATGTAAAGGAAACAGAGCCTTGTGGGATGTAAAGGAAACAGCCCTGTGGGATGTAAAGGAAACAGAGCCCTGTGGGATGTAAAGGAACCAGAGCCCTGTGGGATGTAAAGGAACCAGAGCCCTGTGGGATGTAAAGGAACCAGAGCCCTGTGGGATGTAAAGGAAACAGCCCTGTGGGATGTAAAGGAAACAGAGCCCTGTGGGATGTAAAGGAAACAGTTACCTGTGGGATGTAAAGGAAACAGAGCCTTGTGGGATGTAAAGGAAACAGCCCTGTGGGATGTAAAGGAAACAGAGCCCTGTGGGATGTAAAGGAACCAGAGCCCTGTGGGATGTAAATGAACCAGAGCCCTGTGGGATGTAAAGGAACCAGAGCCCTGTGGGATACAAAGGAAACAGCCCTGTGGGATGTAAAGGGACCAGAGCCCTGTGGGATGTAAAGGAACCAGAGCCCTGTGGGATGTAAAGGAAACAGCCCTGTGGGATGTAAAGGGACCAGAGCCCTGTGGGATGTAAAGGAACCAGAGCCCTGTGGGATATAAAGGAAACAGCCCTGTGGGATGTAAAGGGACCAGAGCCCTGTGGGATGTAAAGGAACCAGAGCCCTGTGGGATGTAAAGGAAACAGCCCTGTGGGATGTAAAGGGACCAGAGCCCTGTGGGATGTAAAGGAACCAGAGCCCTGGTCAAAAGTAGTGCACGAGAAAGGGAATAGGGTACTATTTGGAACGGATTCCTAATGTTAAGTTATTACCCCCATGATGCCCAGGCTACTGCAGATGCACGAGGAGATGGAGGCGTTTGAGTCGTCCGAGGACTCCCTGCAGTACCTGGAGAAACTGGTGATGAAGAAAGGGATTAGAACCGGTACCCCCTGGAGGATGAACAAGAGGTTCAAGGTCTGTCTGTCTGTAACTCAACTCTCTCTCTATTTTTCTATCAACTCAGTTCATTCAGGAAGTCCTATACAGATTTCTCATTATTAATTTCCTGAATTGGCCACAATCGTAGTGTGTGTTCTCTGTAAATGCTTTATTTACACTAACCCTGTGTGTATATTCAATTCTATGTCAATGACCCTCTTGGTTGAGCTGTAGGGCAGTGTTGTGTCCTGTAAAACAGTATATCTGAGAGGGTTTTGTCTGGTGTGTGTTTGCAGGTTCTCTCTAAGTGGAGGAAAAAGGCAACGATGGTCTCCAAGCTGCTCAATTTTGGAGGCTGTTCAGAGGCGGCGAAACAACAGAGAGACAACATGTTGCCCACAGGGCCATTGGGTTGGTCAACCTTTCACTCACGGACACACACACTCACGGACACACACACACTCACGGACACACACACACACTCACGGACACACACACTCACGGACACAAACACTCACGGACACAAACACTCATGGACACAAACACTCACGGACACACACACACTCACGGACACACACACACACTCACGGACACACACACACACTCACGGACACAAACACTCACGGACACAAACACTCACGGACACAAACATTCACGGACACACACACTCACGGACACAAACACACACACACACTCAAGGACACACACTCTCACGGACACACACACTCACGGACACACACACTCACGGACACACACACTCACGGACACAAACACTCACGGACACACACACTCACGGACACAAACACACACACACACTCACGGACACACACTCTCAAGGACACACACACACTCATGGACACACACACTCACGGACACAAACACTCACGGACACAAACACACACACACACTCAAGGACACACACTCTCACGGACACACACACTCACGGACACAAACACTCACGGACACACACTCTCAAGGACACACAAACACTCACGGACACACACACTCACGGACACAAACACACACACACACTCACGGACACACACTCTCAAGGACACACACACACTCATGGACACACACACTCACGGACACAAACACTCACGGACACACACACTCACGGACACAAACACTCACGGACACACACACTCACGGACACAAACACTCACGGACACACACTCTCAAGGACACACACACACTCATGGACACACGCTCACGGACACACACACTCACATACATGGCTAAACTTGGCAACGGCAAAAAGACAGATAGGATGTTGCATATGGATTTCTCTGGTTAATATCAATATCCATGGCAGTGCTGATTTTGATGTCACTGTTTTTATGTTGCAGGTGTGACTCCCCCTGTGCCACTTTTAAATTGCCTTGCCATGCAACAGGTACTGCTGATCTCAAATCAAATAAAATTGTATTTGTCACATACACATGGTTAGCAGATGTTAATGCGAGTGTAGCGAAATGCTTGTGCTTCTAGTTCCGACAATGCAGTGATAACCAACAAGTAATCTAACTAACAATTCCAAAACTACTGTCTTATACACAGTGTAAGGGGATAAAGAATATGTACATAAGGATATATGAATGAGTGATGGTACAGAGCAGCATAGGCAAGATACAGTAGATGGTATCGAGTACAGTATATACATATGAGATGAGTATGTAAACAAAGTGGCATAGTTAAAGTGGCTAGTGATACATGTATTACATAAGGATGCAGTCGATGATATAGAGTACAGTATATACGTATGCATATGAGATGAATAATGTAGGGTATGTAAACATTATATTAGGTAGCATTGTTTAAAGTGGCTAGTGATACATGTATTACATAAGGATGCAGTCGATGATATAGAGTACAGTATATACGTATGCATATGAGATGAATAATGTAGGGTAAGTAACATTATATAAGGTAGCATTGTTTAAAGTGGCTAGTGATATCAGGATACATCATTTCCCATCAATTCCCATTATTAAAGTGGCTGGAGTTGAGTCAGTGTCAGTGTGTTGGCAGCAGCCACTCAATGTTAGTGGTGGCTGTTTAACAGTCTGATGGTCTTGAGATAGAAGCTGTTTTTCAGTCTCTCGGTCCCAGCTTTGATGCACCTGTACTGACCTCGCCTTCTGGATGATAGCGGGGTGAACAGGCAGTGGCTCGGGTGGTTGATGTCCTTGATGATCTTTATGGCCTTCCTGTAACATCGGGTGGTGTAGGTGTCCTGGGGGGCAGGTAGTTTGCCCCCGGTGATGCGTTGTGCAGACCTCACTACCCTCTGGAGAGCCTTACGGTTGAGGGCGGAGCAGTTGCCGTACCAGGCGGTGATACAGCCCGCCAGGATGCTCTCGATTGTGCATCTGTAGAAGTTTGTGAGTGCTTTTGGTGACAAGCCAAATTTCTTCAGCCTCCTGAGGTTGAAGAGGCGCTGCTGCGCCTTCTTCACGATGCTGTCTGTGTGGGTGGACTAGTTCAGTTTGTCTGTGATGTGTATGCCGAGGAACTTAAAACTTGCTACCCTCTCCACTACTGTTCCATCGATGTGGATAGGGGGGTGTTCCCTCTGCTGTTTCCTGAAGTCCACAATCATCTCCTTAGTTTTGTTGACGTTGAGTGTAAGGTTATTTTCCTGACACCACACTCCAAGGGCCCTCACCTCCTCCCTGTAGGCCGTCTCGTCGTTGTTGGTAATCAAGCCTACCACTGTTGTGTCGTCCGCAAACTTAATGATTGAGTTGGTGGCGTGCGTGGCCACGCAGTCGTGGGTGAACAGGGAGTACAGGAGAGGGCTCAGAACGCACCCTTGTGGGGCCCCCGTGTTGAGGATCAGCGGGGAGGAGATGTTGTTGCCTACCCTCACCACCTGGGGGCGGCCCGTCAGGAAGTCCAGTACCCAGTTGCACAGGGCGGGGTCGAGACCCAGGGTCTCGAGCTTGATGACGAGCTTGGAGGGTACTATGGTGTTGAATGCTGAGCTGTAGTCGATGAACAGCATTCTCACATAGGTATTCCTCTTGTCCAGATGGGTTAGGGCATCTGTGTTTATACACACACACACACACACACACACACACACACACACACACACACACACACACACACACACACACACACACACACACACACACACACACACACACACACACACACACACACACACACACACACACACACACACACACACACACACACACACACACACCAAGACCGAGAGTATCTTTCATGTGTAATTTCTTCTGCTGTTTCCTTACAGGAGAAAATACCCTTAGTCAATGAGAACGAAGTGTCTGAAATGAGCAAGCCTGCATCTCCCAGAGAGACCCTGGCTGCAGCATCTGGCCTGTCCACATGTATGGCCTCCACCCAGGTTGCCCAGTCAGCCCCATTCTCTCCACCTCCATCTGATCAATATACCACACCGCCAACAGTAGCCACCCCACCTACATCAGCCGTGGCCCATAAGGCATCTCCCCCTAGCAGTATGGCCTCCAGCTCCATGGACCACCTTGTCCAGTCCAGGGCCACCTCTTCCCCCAGACACGTCACCCTGGTCCTGCCTGAGGGTCCCGCCACCCCAGCTTCCACCTCAGCCTCCACCTCCGCTCAGCCCAGTACCAGACACATCCCTAAACCCACCAATGTGGCCGCAGTCCCCGTTCCCATCCACCTGACCTCCCTCTGTGTTCTTACTACCCTGGAGGAAGAAGGAGAGGAGGAAGAAGGAGAGGAGGAAGACGGAGAGGAGGAAGAAGGAGAGGAGGAAGACGGAGAGGAGGAAGACGGAGAGGAGGAGGTCGGGAAGAAAAAGGAGGTGCATGCTACAGTATCGTCCTCCCTCCTCAAGACGCTCTCCTCTCTGACGCTGACCCCCGAGGTGGCCCTCCATGCCACCCTGGTGCACTCGCACCAACAGAGCAGGCATGGGCAGCTGGAGGAATGTCGGCCAACTAACCCCAGCTACCAGCAGGAGGAGTGTCATCCAGCTAACCCCAGCTACCAGCAGGAGGAGTGTCATCCAGGTAACCCCAGCTACCAGCAGGAGGAATGTCAGCCAGCTAACCCCAGCTACCAGCAGGAGGAGTGTCATCCAGCTAACCCCAGCTACCAGCTGGAGGAATGTCAGCCAGCTAACCCCAGCTACCAGCCTTACCAGGAGAGCCCGTCCAGGGGGAAGAGTGACCGAGACCAGGGGAGGACTGGTAGTGGTGCCGCTGGAGGAGTGAGGGAGTCAGGGTGGACCCAGACCCAGAGAGAGGCTGCTGGAATGGGCAGCATTGGAAGTCGGTGGAAGCTGAATTTTGCTGGGCTTGGCTCTCTTGGTTCCGGAGGGCAGAGGAGGGAAGAAGATGCCCCATGCAGCAGCACTGCCTTCAGGTCCCCTACACTGATCGACCTGGCCCCACCACGGCTGCTGGGGGCCTGGACCGAGAACATTGCCACTGTGTCGACACCCATAGGAGGGGGTGGGGGAGGCCTGGACTGGAGATCTGGAGGTCTGCCTGCTGCCCAGAGAACCAGCCCGACTCTCTGCTCTCAGTTAATCTCCCCCCTGTCCATCCCGCCGTCATCCGACCCTCTGAGCCAAAGCCCTCTGACGCGCTCCCCCCTGCCGCACCTCGGCTCACGGGCCACTGACACACCTTCTCCAGACCTGGAAACCTGGACCCTACATAGTTCTCCCTTCCTCGGTGGCATGCTGTGTGAGTCCAACCCTCCAGATCTACGTGTAGGCCAAACCAGCGGTGGCAGCAACACTGACAGGAACACCCAGAGACCAGGAGGAGCCAGCTCCAGCACAGAACCACTCACCACACTCAACTCCTGGCTCAGCAGTGACAATCTCCCCACTGGAGCTGGCTCAGACTCTGGACAGTGGTCCCTCCTCTCAGAGATCGACATGTCACCACTCCGCAGCGGACTGGTCTTCTCCCCCCTTACCCCCATCTCGACCTCCGACCCCCTCACCCCCAGCTCCTCCCCTACCAGAAGCACCAGAGGCGGCAAGCCAGGCAAGGAGAGACCCAGGGTCGTGGAGACACCGCATTCCCCATATCACAGGCGCAACAGAGACCACAGAGATTATTATGGGAAGATGTAGCAAAAATATATATTTTTTGTCAGCCTATTTTGTCAAGTTCATTGCCTTTTACTTGGGAAATGATCTGATTCGGTTATCTAAGTATTAATTCACATTTTTATTTTATCAAAGAATTTAGTTAAAGATGAATTATGTTTTTTTATTGATAAAATAGGACAGGGCATCTAACGCGGAACTAATTTAATGAGGGGTTTTGTTTCAGTGAAAGCAGAGGAATATTTTGACCGCAGGACCGTTCCCAAACTTTGGTATGTGCATTCATTCTCGGGAATTTCTTTTTTTATAATAAACTGTTCCCAACCTGAATAATTTCATATCATTTACGTAAATTGAATAAGCACAATTAATGAAAATTATGCTAAATTATTTTCGTCGCGTACTGCATGCATAACGTTACTTTGATACTGGCTTGGCTTGTTGAATATTCACTTCCTAAATATTGTCACATTCTAAAGCAAGCTAACATAAACATTGCATAAAGCGAGTTGACTACGTTTTCTATTTGCCATTTGCATTAAATTAGTTTGCTCACTAACCTCTGAAATATGCGCTGTAAAATAATGGCATTTGCTAGAAATACCAAGTATTCCCGAAAACAACCTCCTTAACATATCCCCAACAACCTCAAAGTTGCTGCTAGTGGTCGGCTCATATAGATGGTGTGTGATTATGCGGTTAGGACAGCAGCGTCTAACACGTTTTAACAGATCTGTGTCCAGACTGAGTCTCGTACTTTAACGTGGCTGATTTAGCGACTCACTGACTCCATCCAACCAGTGTCAGAGTAGCGAACAGAGACGTTACCATTATATGACTTGTGCTTCTGTCAAGTGATGACAAGCAGATGATGCCTGTACTATAAGACAGCAATGTGCATGATCCTAGATAACCACAGCCTTTCATGGTTGTAGTTCATTCACAAGACAAGGGAAAGATGACAACCTGGTTGCTCCTCAGCCCTCTAGGTGGTTGGTGCTGGCCTGGTGATAGTCTGCCATGGAGAGAGATGGGAGTAATGTTACATCATCTCTCTAGGTGGTTGGTGCTGGCCTGGTGATAGTCTGCCATGGAGAGAGATGGGAGTAATGTTACATCATCTCTCTAGGTGGTTGGTGCTGGCCTGGTGATAGTCTGCCATGGAGAGATATGGGAGTAATGCTACATCATCTCTCTAGGTGGTTGGTGCTGGCCTGGTGATAGTCTGCCATGGAGAGAGATGGGAGTAATGTTACATCATCTCTCTAGGTGGTTGGTGCTGGCCTGGTGATAGTCTGCCATGGAGAGAGATGGGAGTAATGTTACATCATCTCTCTAGGTGGTTGGTGTGGTTGGTGCTGGCCTGGTGATAGTCTGCCATGGAGAGAGATGGGAGTAATGTTACATCATCTCTCTAGGTGGTTGGTGCTGGCCTGGTGATAGTGCTGGCCTGGTGATAGTCCATGGAGAGAGATGGGAGTAATGTTACATCATCTCTCTAGGTGGTTGGTGCTGGCCTGGTGATAGTCTGCCATGGAGAGAGATGGGAGTAATGTTACATCATGGCCTCTCTGGAGAGAGATGGGGTAATGTTACATCATCTCTCTAGGTGGGTGCTGCTGGCCTGGTGATAGTCTGCCATGGAGAGAGATGGGAGTGATGTTACATCATCTCTCTAGGTGGTTGGTGCTGGCCTGGTGATAGTCTGCCATGGAGAGAGATGCAGTTGATGGGGTTCTGCTGGACTGTCCCTGGGTACCAGTGTGTATCAGTGGGTCTCAGCTCCTGGCCAAGACCTGGTTTGGGGACACAGCATACCGCATCCTGCTCACGGACCTGCACTCTGTGTGGGAGGAGGAGATGGACACCAGGGCCATCCAGGACAGAGCTCAGGCAAGGAGGACACACACATATATGTACACACACAAATTAAAGTACATTTCAACAGCCTTTGAAAAAATGTCCTCTCTGTCATAACAGGAGCTGAACAGGCGATTGCGGGCTCCCGTCCACGCCTTCTTCTCTCACATGTGTGAGGTGGCTCTCCCCTGTCTGTCTGGACGGGTGGAGGACGGGGGTGCGCTTCAGTTCTCCCTCAACCACCACGGCGGTGACATCAACCTGAAGTTGAAGAGTGAGCTGGCTGGGGTGCCTTTCTACTGGGAATTCCGCTGCACCCCTGCCCCTGTGGCTTTGGTACGATCTATATACTTAACTGAACACCAACTCTATACTCAACTTTCACTGAACTTTTGTGTGTGTTTGTGTGTTTTTATGCAAGCCCCAGTGTGTGTGTGTGTGTGCACGCTCCATGACTAATGGTTGTGTAATGTGTATTGGTGTGTTCTATCAGGTGTGCAGTCAGCTTGTGCGCCCCCTTCTGTTGATGAGCAGGTTACTGCAGAGACAGGTGGGCCAACTGGGAGCTCTGCTGGCCAGGAAAGACACTGAGCTCCAAGACTACAGGGACAATGGGGCAGTGCTGAGCAGAGGTAGGCTCTACGTGCAGAGAAACAAAAATACACTCATTAAACACAACATATACACCTGTTCCTCTCGTTGGTGTGTGTGTTTTGCAGAGCGATTGCAGACAGAGTTGTTTGAGGAACAAAACTACAGAGAGAACTTCCTGACACAGGTAAGTTTCATAGTCGCAATCTCAGGCATACTGAACATGCATAGTTAGGAGGAATATATTACTGGGAAAGAGAAAGCCTGGCAAGAGCCGCCTTTGAATACTCAGCTTAGTAAGCTGGTAAGCCACAATAAACCAGGTTTCTGCTGCAATATGTTGTGTGTGTCTCTCTCTGGGCGTGGCCTTCCATAAACAAGGTTATTAAATGACTTCTAGTTTCCTACTTATTGGATGGTTGTCTGTCCTTGTTTTATCCAGTGATCACTGACAGAATAAAGTGTCCATACTTTTGTAAATGACCGTTGTTTTTATAATGCAGTTCTAATTGAACCTTTATCTAGAACTGAAAGACAATCAGGTGTTCAGGCTTTAAAGGAAATGCTTTGTTTGCACAAGGCGCTCATTGTGCTCAGCTGCATGGCACCCTGGGTCGTCCAGTGAGGACTGGGTTCTTGCACAGCCAACTGGTGAATGTAGTTTGTTCTGTTCTAGGGGCATTATAGCCATGAGGTGGTTGGTGGGAGGTGCTGGGTTTGGCTGGGTCATGGCCAAGTACACTTCCCGTTGAGTTAAAGCCAGGTAAAGAGGCTTGGAGGACACGATGCGCTCTTGTATCTCCATATTAGCCTCGGTGGCCTCTTCAGGGGAGAAGGGGCTGATAAACCTCTTAGTGCTGCCGCCCTCGGTCATCACCTTGGCACGAGGGCGGCATAGTTACCGTATAATCACGTAACTGACGATAATGAAAATAAAATAACTGTCATAACCTATAAAAACATTATGGAAGGAACAGCTGTGTGAAGACGGGACGGATGGGCATTCGTTGAGTCTGTTTCTACGGTTACATGGACTCTACAACCTAAGGAGACTGTGTTGCTCCTAGCTGTAGCAAACAAGGCTTTGGTTGTCTAGGCAACGCCCCACTTCCTGCAGCACATGCAGGAGTGGAGGAGAGAAGAAAATGTGCGTCTTTAAAATAAATTAAAAATAATTTTAAAATGTTGCTATTCAAACGATTATAACGCTGACCGCGGTCGTTGTGCAGACCAATAACCTTCATCCAAAATTCCATGACCGTCACAGCTCTACTTTGCACTTATGATGGGTCCACTCGGGAAAATCAACTTTCTTAGACGATCGTCGTTTACTCCGTCATCCAGATTATATAGATTTACGCTCCTCTTGTGTGTAGTCTCCTGGGTCACCTGATGAGGACTGGGTCCTTGCTCTTACCCCCCAAATGCTACCCTCCCCTGTTATTGGTCATCTGAAGAGGTTAGCATGTTTTTGGAGGGTATAATTTTGCCTCTAACGTTCTGTCATTATTCACAATTATGCACAATCATGGTGGCATCAACATTACTGTTGAAGTGTTTAGAAACATTCTATTCTTATTTCCAATAAATGTGACTCCAAAATGACACAATACATTATTCAACATTCAGTTCCTATTCCCAACAAACTGCAAAGGCATCGAAAACAAGTTTGTAAAGTCACAAGAATGATGTGGTCATTGTGTGCTAGGAATATGTGACCAAATACTAAATGTTTGAATACTTTAATACATTATAGGTGCATTGTTTTCCAAATACTTCTGACACCTTCAAATGGAGGGACTAGATGCACAAAGTGCTTTCATTTCTAATCTAAACGGTTACAGGTCTATGGAAATACCACTGAATAAAAGTTGACTTTGTGTCCCGTCGCCTCATAGGAAACATGCTGGAAGAGAGTAGAAAGTTGTAGCTGTCTAGATAGATACGCCGGAGAGTGTGTGTGCAGTCAGGTCCCAAATGATTGGCCCCCTTGATAACGAGGAGCAAAAAAGTCTAGAAAATATATAGCTGATTATGCAAACACACATTTAGATCATTTGTTTGTCCAAAAGTGTTTTATTGTATGAATATAGCTTGAATACTTCCTATTTATGCTCAAAATAAATAGTCTGATTTGCTTTTGTGTTAACAGTAGTAGAGGGATCCATGCAGTTGATGTGTGTTTGTTTGGTTCCCTGGTAGTTTGATGAGCCTGGGTTTTAGTTAGTGTGTTTCAGTTTGACTGTGTGGTAGGATGTGGAATTTCTCAGTCCGCTGCTCCATTGACCCCCATCCCTGACCTGTGTGTGTGTGTTTTGGCATTTCGAAGTGTCCTGGGGAATGTAGAGATGGATTTTTGTCTGAACTCTGCAGTGTGTAACAGGGGGCAGGCAGGGTCCACTCTCCCTCCCTCCTGTCCCGTACAGAGGGTAGTGGGTACTTGTCCTCCTTCCTGACCCCGTCGAGGCCCTCTACCTTGGGCTCGGACCTTACTGTAGTAAGCCTCCCTGGAGGTTTGGGGAAATGCTCTTCTGGACATGGCCCATAAAGAGAATGGCAATGCATGCAGGGGAACGTGGCCTTTCCTCCTCTCAGATCAAAGTACACACACCTCACACCCTTCTTCTCCCGGCCACGGCAAATTCCACTGAGCACCGACAGACCGCCACGGACCAAAGTCCAAACTGAAAATAAGTGTCTGGAAAAATTTCACTGCGAAGTGTCAAGGCAACACACACACACTGGAGAGGGAGGTGGCGTCCGTGGCCAGCCATTCCTTTGGGCTCATGGCCTAACCAGTAGACAGATGGGTGGAGGAGGTGGCGCTAGGCGAGGAGCCGTGGCATGTGTGTGTAGTATTTATCTATAGGAGGTGGTGTCTCCGTTTGCATTTCCCCCTCTGGGAAGACTCTCTGTGTACCTTTGTGTCCGTCTGTCTCTCCTGGTGTCTTGCTGTTCATCTTCCCTCTTAAGTCGGATCTGTTTTAGCCTTCAGCTCGTAGGGCAATACTGGGATCTGTTTTAGCCTCCAGCCTGGGATCAGCCTCAGCTTAGGGCAATACTGGGATCTGTTTTAGCCTCCAGCTCGTAGGGCAATACTGGGATCTGTTTTAGCCTTCAGCTCGTAGGGCAATACTGGGATCTGTTTTAGCTGGGATCTGTTTTTCAGCTCGTAGGGCAATACTGGGATCTGTTTTAGCCTTCAGCTCGTAGGGCAATACTGGGATCTGTTTTCCAGCCTCCAGCCTGTTTTTCCAGCTCGTAGGGCAATACTGGGATCTGTTTTAGCCTTCAGCTCGTAGGGCAATACTGGGATCTGTTTTAGCCTCCAGCCTTTGGCTCGTAGGGTAATACTGGGATCTGTTTTTCCAGCCTTCAGCTCGTAGGGCAATACTGGGATCTGTTTTAGCCTTCAGCTCGTAGGGCAATACTGGGATCTGTTTTAGCCTTCAGCTCGTAGGGCAATACTGGGATCTGTTTTAGCCTTCAGCTCGTAGGGCAATACTGGGATCTGTTTTTTTAGCCTCCAGCAATACTGGGATCAGCTCGTAGGGCAATACTGGGATCTGTTTTAGCCTCCAGCCTTCAGCTCGTAGGGCAATACTGGGATCTGTTTTAGCCTTCAGCTCGTAGGGCAATACTGGGATCTGTTTTAGCCTTCAGCTCGTAGGGCAATACTGGGATCTGTTTTAGCCTCTTCAGCTCGTAGGGCAATACTGGGATCTGTTTTAGCCTCCAGCTTTCAGCTCGTAGGGCAATACTGGGATCTGTTTTAGCCTTCAGCTCGTAGGGCAATACTGGGATCTGTTTTAGCCTCCAGCTCGTAGGGCAATACTGGGATCTGTTTTTCAGCTCGTAGGGCAATACTGGGGGCTACTGGGATCTGTTTTAGCCTTCAGCTCGTAGGGCAATACTGGGATCTGTTTTAGCCTCCAGCTCGTAGGGCAATACTGGGATCTGTTTTAGCCTCCAGCTGGGATTCAGCTCGTAGGGCAATACTGGGATCTGTTTTAGCCTCCAGCCTTCAGCTCGTAGGGCAATACTGGGATCTGTTTTAGCCTCCAGCCTTCAGCTCAGTAAGACAATACTGGGATCCCAGCCCAGATACTGGGATCCCCTTCAGCCTCTGCTCAGCTCGCAGGGCAATACTGGGACCTACCTTTTTGGTGACTCTTCCAGCTCGTAGGGCTACTGGGATCTTTTTTAGCAAACACATTTAGAATGACATGGGATCTGTTTTCCTTCCAGTGGTGAGCAGGGGCAATACTGGGATCTGATTTTCCTGCAAATGAAAGGGCAATACTGGGATCTGTTTTAGCCTCAGTTTGTCGAGGGCAGACCTGGGATCTCAAATAGCATTTGAAATCTCAGCTTAGGGCAATACTGGGATCTGTTTTAGCCTGCCTACCAATGGAATGGTGGGCAATACTGGGATCTGTTTTGCCCAGCTCCGGGCAAGCTCTGGGATCTGTTTTAGCTCCAGTATTTAGAATACTGGGATCTTTGAGCCCAGGCTCGTAGGGCAATACTGGGATCTGTTTTAGCCCTCAGCTCGTATCCCAATACTGGGATCTGTTTTAGCCTGCCATCCTCTTCCACTGTAGAGTAGACCTCCTGGAAAGGAGGATGAGCCTCCAGCTCGTGCAGGGCAATACTGGGATCTGTTTTAGCCTCCAGCCTTCAGCGGGGAAGGGCAATACTGGGATCTGTTTTAGCTTTCAGCATTGGAGGGCAATACTGGGATCTGTTTTAGCCCCACCCACCACAGGTCAACATTGACATGGAGGTTGGAATTAGACTACCAGCCTCCACTGTCACATACTGGGATCACACACCAGCCGTGTCCTGGGTTCATACTGGGATCTGTTTTGCCCATTTCTGGTGTAGGGTGATACTGGGATCTGTTTTAGCCTCCAGAGTAGGGCAATACTGGGATCTGTTGTAGCCTCGTGCAAAAACTGGGATCTGTTTTGTCCTTCTTTTAGGGCATACTGGGATCTCCATCTGGGCTTTTGTCATTGGGATCTGTTTTTCCCCAGCTTTTTCGTAGGGCTAATACTGGGATCTGTTGTAGGATCTGGCCTAGGGCAATACTGGGATCTGTTTGTCCAGCACTGGACCGGGTAATACTGGGATGGTTTTGGTTTCAGAGGGGAGGGCAATACTGGGATCTGTTTTAGCCTCCAGCTGTAGGGCAATACTGGGATCTGTTTTAGCCCAGTCGTAGGGCAATACTGGGATCTGGGGTTTTAGCCTCCAGCTGAGTAGGGCAAAACTGGGATTGTTTTGACTCCAGTGAAAGGGCAATACTGGGATCTGTTTTAGCCTACCTCAGCTCGTAGGGCAATACTGGGATCTGTTTCATCCCCCATGCTGGATAGGAACAGGCGGGTCAGTTTCAGGGGAGTGGAAAGTGGATCAGTAGCCCCCAGCACTGTAGGGTTATACTGGGATCTGTTTTAGTCTCATCTGTAGGGCAATACTGGGATTTGTTCTAGCCTGATCTGTGGGGAGGGGTCAATACTGGGATCTGTTTTAGCCTCCAGCTCATCTCCTAGGGCAATACTGGGATCTGTTTTAGGATCCAGCTCGTAGGGCAATACTGGGATCTTTTAGGTTAGCCTCTCAGCTCCTGGTTATACTGGGATCTGTTTTAGCGTCCAGCCTTCAGCTCGTAAGACTATACTGGGATCTGTTTCAGATCCAGCTCAGCTGTAAGGCTATACTGGGAATCTGTTCTGCTCACCCTATCACGGCACCTACCTTTTGATGGTGACTCTTACTCAATGGCTACTGAAAGATGCCTTTATCTGTGGGCAAACACATTTAGAATGACATATCTGTCCTTCAAAGTGGTGAGCAGGGGTTTTTCAGAATGATTTTCCTGCAATTGAAAGGATGCAGACAGGAAGGACTTCTCTGTTTGTCGACAGGCTCCAGTTCAAATAGCCACCTTTGAAATCTTTCAAATACTTGCTCTCTGCTCTGATTGATCTTGCCTCCAATGGACTGCAGATAGATAGATCTGTTTTGAGATCAGTGGCTGAGCTGATCCCATGGTTCATCTCTGGCAATCCTCTCTTGCCTGGAAAGGAGGATGAGAGAGATGTGGATGATTCCTCTCCATGTCTTTTCCTCTCAAAGCTCTTTCTCTATTTGAACCCAGGTCTGGTTTGTACCTTCCTCTCACTCCACCCCTCCTCTCATCCCACCACTGGGGATTTTCCTATTGCCTCCTCTTCCACTGTAGAGTAGACCTCCTGTTTTATTTTCTGTCTGTGCAGATGAAAGGCTCTGGGAACGAGACAGACGGGGACCCCTTCTCATCAACCCTGGTACCTTTCTAGCTTTCCATTGTAAATCATTGAGCCCCCTCATCACCCCACAGTAACACCCCACCCACCACAGGTCAACATTGACATGGAGGTTGGAATTAGCTACCCGTCCACTGTCACTAGCACACACAGTCAGTCCTGGGTTCATCTGGAATCTAGATGCCCATTTCTGTGTGAAGGTGAAGGGGACCAGAGCCTGACAGTTGTAGGGAAAACCCTTCTGTCCTGTTCTTTTAGACACTAAGTCCATCTGGGCTTTTGTCATTTTCACCTGTTTTTCAGCCGTTTTGGGGCAATTTGACCGCTTGTGGATCTGGCCTGGCAAGGGGCGTGTCTGTTTGTCCACACTGGACCGGGTAATGACGCATGTTTTGGTTACCAGACACAGTCAGTTTGAGTGTTGCCCTGTGTGTGTGTGACCAGTATGTGTGTGTGTGACCAGTCCGCAGCTGACGTATGCCCTGGGGTTTTGGTCTGAGTGGAGAAAAACATTGTGACTGAGTGAAAGAGGGGAGGGACATGTTCCCTGTGCCCTACCTCACCAGACCCCACACCCCTCCCCCTCATCCCCCTGCTGGATGAACCCTCAGGGGAGTTCTACAGTAGCCCCCTAACACTGTGAGTTAACATGTTAGTCTATCTGTAGTGCTATGGATTTGGTTCTCCCTGGGGGTCTATGGGTTGGGGGTCGGGGAGAAGTCTGGAAGCAGGGGATGTGGGGAGCTACTGCGGGTTTGTGGTTAGCATCTCCCCCCTGGTTATTCAGGGGCTCCCTCCGCCAGAGGCTGTCATCTCCTCTGGACTTCAGATCTGGCTCTGCTGCTCCTATCATCTCCTCTGGACTTCAGATCTGGCTCTGCTGCTCCTATCATCTCCTCTGGACTTCAGATCTGGCTCTGCTGCTCCTATCATCTCCTCTGGACTTCAGATCTGGCTCTGCTGCTCCTATCATCTCCTCTGGACTTCTGTTCTACCAGACTCAGTCAGTTGGACCAGCTCCTGTTGCCCTGATCTGGCTCTGCTGCTCCTATCATCTCCTCTGGACTTCAGATCTGGCTCTGCTGCTCCTATCATCTCCTCTGGACTTCAGATCTGGCTCTGCTGCCCTATCATCTCCTCTGGACTTCAGATCTGGCTCTGCTGCCCTATCATCTCCTCTGGACTTCAGATCTGGCTCTGCTGCTCCTATCATCACCTCTGGACTTCAGCTCTGTTGCCCTGCTCCCATCTTACCCTTTATGTAGATGTCATTTATTTTCTGTCTTCATTGAACAGAGAGAGAGTTTGTGTCAAAGGGCAGCAGGCCCTATTTAAACCTATGCAGACAGTGTAGACCTGTGTGTTGGAGGCTGCAGCATTACCGCTAGAACAGCCACCTGTGTGAACTGTCATACAGCTCCTGTCTAGATCAGTCCAAGCACTGCTAGATAGATAGAGGCTGTTTTGAGATCAGTGGCTGAGCTGATGCCATGGTTCTATGCTCTGGTCATCCTCTCTTGCATTCCTCTCCATGTCTTTCTCTCGTTCACCTCTCTCTCTCTCCTCCTCTGGTTGCCCTGTTCTACCAGACAGTCAGTTGGACCAGCTCCTGTTGCCCTGTTCTACCATCTCAGCCCTCTCCCCCATGTCCCTTTTCCTCCCACCTCCCTCTCCCCTCTTCTCCCCTCCCCTGTTCTGTCCCTCTTCTGTGTGGTTCTCCCTGGGGGTCTATCTGGGGGTCGGGGAGAGTCTGGAAGTCAGGGGATGTGGGGAGCTCTGCTGTGGTTAGCATCTCCCCCTGGTTATTCCGCCAGAGGCTGTCATCTCCTCTGGACTTCAGATCTGGCTCTGCTTCTCCTATCATCTCCTCCCTTCCAGATCTGGCTCCCTGCTCCTATCATCTCCTCTGGACTTCAGATCTGGCTCTGCTGCTCCTATCATCCCTCTCTGGACTTCTATCAGATCTGACAGCTGGCTCTGCTGCTCCTATCATCTCCTCTGGACTTCAGATCTGGCTCTGCTGCTCCTATCATCACCTCTGGACTTCAGATCTGGCTCTGCTGCTCCCATCTTCTCCCTTTATGTAGATGTCATTTATTTTCTGTCTTCATTGAACAGAGAGAGAGTTTGTGTCAAAGGGCAGCAGGCCCTATTTAAACCTATGCAGACAGTGTAGACCTGTGTGTTGGAGGCTGCAGCATTACCGCTAGAACAGCCACCTGTGTGAACTGTCATACAGCTCCTGTCTAGATCAGTCCAAGCACTGCTAGATAGATAGAGGCTGTTTTGAGATCAGTGGCTCAGCTGATGCCATGGTTCTGTTGTCATCCCTCTGTTCATCTCAGTCAGTTGATTCCAGCTCCTGTTGCCCTGTTCTGCCAGATGCCTCTCAGAGCTCCTCTTGCCCTGTTCACAGTCTTGGACCAGCTCCTGTTGCCCTGTTCCCCATGTCCCCCACCCCTGTTCCTCCTGTTCTACCTCCCTCTCTGTTGCCCTCTTCTAAACAGTCAGTTGGACCAGCTCCTGTTGCCCTGTTCTGTACCAGTAAATCATTGACAGTTGCCCTGTTCTACCAACACAGTCAGTTGGACCAGCTCCTGTTGCCCTGTTCTGACTCAGTCAGTTGACCAGCTCCTGTTGACTCCTGTTCTAAACTAACAGATCAGTCAGTTGGACCAGCTCCTGTTGCCCTGTTCTACCAGACACAGTCAGTTGGACCAGCTCCTGTTGCCCTGTTCTACCAGACTCAGTCAGTTGGACCAGCTCCTGTTGCCCTGTTCTACCAGACTGTTCTACCAGACACAGTCAGTTGGACCAGCTCCTGTTGCCCTGTTCTACCAGACAGTCAGTTGGACCAGCTCCTGTTGCCCTGTTCTACCAGACACAGTCAGTTGGACCAGCTCCTGTTGCCCTGTTCTACCAGACAGTCAGTTGGACCAGCTCCTGTTGCCCTGTTCTACCAGACACAGTCAGTTGGACCAGCTCCTGTTGCCCTGTTCTACCAGACAGTCAGTTGGACCAGCTCCTGTTGCCCTGTTCTACCAGACAGTCAGTTGGACCAGCTCCTGTTGCCCTGTTCTACCAGACTCAGTCAGTTGGACCAGCTCCTGTTGCCCTGTTCTACCAGACAGTCAGTTGGACCAGCTCCTGTTGCCCTGTTCTACCAGACAGTCAGTTGGACCAGCTCCTGTTGCCCTGTTCTACCAGACAGTCAGTTGGACCAGCTCCTGTTGCCCTGTTCTACCAGACAGTCAGTTGGACCAGCTCCTGTTGCCCCGTTCTACCAGACACAGTCAGTTGGACCAGCTCCTGTTGCCCTGTTCTACCAGACACAGTCAGTTGGACCAGCTCCTGTTGCCCTGTTCTACCAGACACAGTCAGTTGGACCAGCTCCTGTTGCCCTGTTCTACCAGACAGTCAGTTGGACCAGCTCCTGTTGCTCACTGGCACAGCCTGGGTTAGATTACCCTGTTAGTTTGGTGGAGAGGCATGAGGTGATGGACTGAGTTTTGTTGTTTTTTAGAGGGGTGTTTTTAAAGGTATGAGCTTGGTTTGGAAGTTTTTAGAAGCACAGTTTTGAGGGAATTCTGTGGGTTTTGTAGTTTTTAGAGGTATATTTGTATGCTTCAGTTTGTTATGTAGGTATAAGATACTGTAACAAACTTAGCCCTGATGAACCCCGATATACGATTTTACCCCAAGTGAGGTCATGGTGACCTAGGTTGAATCCTTGCCAGGGATGATGCAATAGCTGGCGTTCGCTGCTACAGTACTGTCTAGAACTATTAGAGGGTATCAGTGACTCATATTCCTTTTGACCAATCTGGCAACCCGGTGGTTAATAACTCAGGTGATACCTGGCAACCCTGTGGTTAATAACTCAGGTGATACCTGGCAACCCTGTGGTTAATAACTCAGGTGATACCTGGCAACCCGGTGGTTAATAACTCAGGTGATACCTGGCAACCCTGTGGTTAATAACTCAGGTGATACCTGGCAACCCTGTGGTTAATAACTCAGGTGATACCTGGCAACCCTGTGGTTAATAACTCAGGTGATACCTGGCAACCCTGTGGTTAATAACTCAGGTGATACCTGGCAACCCTGTGGTTAATAACTCAGGTGATACCTGGCAACCCGGTGGTTAATAACTCAGGTGATACCTGGCAACCCGGTGGTTAATAACTCAGGTGATACCTGGCAACCCGGTGGTTAATAACTCAGGTGATACCTGGCAACCCGGTGGTTAATAACTCAGGTGATATCTGGCAACCCGGTGGTTAATAACTCAGGTGATACCTGGCAACCCTGTGGGTTGAATAGCACCCCCTTGTGCTCGGGAGACCCCACTGCTCCCAGGCGCTTACAGCTGGACCAGTGTCCCACAGCTGGACCAGTGTCCCACAGCTGGACCAGTGTCCCACAGCTGGACCAGTGTCCCACAGCTGGACCAGTGTCCCACAGCTGGACCAGTGTCCCACAGCTGGACCAGTGTCCCACAGCTGAGTGCTGACTTTCTTTGGTATCAGGTTGGGTGCAAAGGTGTCCATCTCTGTCATTTGATTGGGTGATGTTGGGCGTTAGCCACTTTCCCTCAGGGGAACCCCCGTCAGAACCGGATGCAGTTTGATTGCCATCTTAAATGGAGGTCCAGTTCACTAACGTTGCCCCCTCGGCCCTCCATTTAGCTGGAGAGAGTGAGTGAAGAACATCAATCAATTTTGGGGTTGATATGACCCACAAATAAATGCAAACTGTAGCCATGTGTCATTCTGGTGGCCGCGAAGTGCCAAATTTAATCAACACGGCTCTATTTTCGCCGTGTCAGACAAACTTACGATGCTAGCTTGGTGAAAAATCTATATACTGTGGATGACATTGATTTTTAGCGTTAACAAATTGTCTTAGTCTCGTAGTGAGGAGCCCATAAAACGTAGCTAGCTTCATCAACATATTTTGGGGAATTCTGAAATTTATTGGAATACATGACCATACTATAAAACAAGCTTGCCAGCTATGGGGAACTTTAGCTAGCTACCTGACAGGAGTGCTAGTGAGCTACGTTAGCTTGCTAGGTACAGTATATTAATAGCTTTAGGTTGGTTGTTTTTTAAAATCAACTTGAAGAGTTCCACCTAGGACGTTGCCTCTCCAAACATCACTCTCCCTCGCTTGGGCAAGGGACATTTTAAGGTTCACTGGGATGTGACAATGTAAAACGCCATTCAAGGACTGAAGGGTTAGGGGCCGAGTGCCGTCTACTTTGAGTTTGGACTGCAGCCAGTGTTTACATCACGTGTCTGAGGGTTGCTGGGATCTGTGTAGCGCTGGGCCGGCAGCCCATCCTGATGTCTTGTGGGACGCCACACTGGGCCGTCTAGAACCAGGCCCGCCAGCTGAAGGGGCAGTGAGAGGGAGCCGGCCAGGCCACAATGGCCCTAATTACAGGCCCCGAGGCAGGGGAGAACCCTGTGGAAACTGTGTGCAAGTGGAGGGATGGAAGAAGGAGAAAAGGAGACACGAGGAAGGATCTTTCTCAATTTATCTTTCCTCGATCCCTTGCATCCTCTACCCTTGCATCCTCTACCCTTGCATCCTCTACCCTTGCCTCCTCCTCTAAACCATTGGAGAGGCTCTGAGGGGAGGGACCCTGGATAGTCAATTCGATGTGTTCTTCATTGTTGCCTGTGATCAGAGGTTGTCTTTCCTTATTCACCATGTAGAATCTTGGACAGCTGTCGGTGAGGGCTTTCTACATTTACACCCTTCTACCTCACCATGTCTGTTTTTAGGGACAGGGCCTAGGGTTTATGTGTGTTTGTACCTCACCATGTGTCTGTTTTTAGGGACAAGGCCTGGGGTTTATGTGTGTTTGTACCTCACCATGTGTCTGTTTTTAGGGACAGGGCCTGGGGTTTATGTGTGTTTGTACCTCACCATGTGTCTGTTTTTAGGGACAAGTCCTGGGGTTTATGTGGGTAGAGCATTGGACCAGTAATCTTAAAGGTTGCTGGATCGAATCCTAGAGCCGACAAGGTAAAAATCTGTCGTTCTGCTCCTGAGCAAGGCAATTAACCCTAAGTTCCCCAGGCGCCGAAGACGTGGATGTCGATTAAGGCAGCCCCCCGCACCTCTCTGATTCAGAGGGGTTGGGTTAAATGCAGAAGACACATTTCAGTTGAAGGCATTCAGTTGTATAACTGACTAAGTATCTCCTTTCCCTGTTTCTACTTCTCTACCTCACCATGTGTCTGTTTTTAGGGACAAGGCATGGTATTGATAAGTGGTGCCTGGTTTCCTCCAGACATTACGCTTGTCATTCAGGCCAAAGGGTTCAATCTTGGTTTCATCAGACCAGTGAATCTTATTTCTCGTGTTCTGAGAGTCCTTTAGGTGCCTTTTGGCAAACTCCAAGCTGGCTGTCATGTGCCTTTTACTGAAGAGTTGCTTCCGTCTGGCCACTCTACCATAAAGGCCTGATTGGTGGAGTGCTGCAGAGATGGTTGTCCTTTTGGAAGCTTCTCCCATCTCCACAGAGGAACTCTGGAGCTCTGTCAGAGTGATCATCGGGTTCTTGGTCCCCTCCCTGACCAAGGCCCTAATCTCCCGATTGCTCAGTTATGTGTGTGTGTATGTATATAGAGTATTTTTGTCTGTAATGTCTTTTTCGTTATGTCAGACCCCAGGAAGACTAGCTGTCATCATTGGCGTCGGCTAATGGGGATCCTCGTAAAATCATAAATCCCCTCCAGAGGTCTGATCCCCTCTCCT
This sequence comes from Oncorhynchus gorbuscha, assembly GCF_021184085.1. NCBI lineage: Eukaryota > Metazoa > Chordata > Actinopteri > Salmoniformes > Salmonidae > Oncorhynchus > Oncorhynchus gorbuscha. Next base: position 365,968 of record NW_025745745.1, on the reverse strand, counting down.
CCTGTCAGTTGTCCCAGAGAGAGGGAGTGATGTGGGGAAGCCTCTCCTCAGTCTCCTGGCTCCTCTCCTGGCCTGAGAGAAAGAAGGAGGGTGAGAGTAGTTGACTGGGAAGAGGGGAGAAAGAGGGTGAGAAAGAGGGTGATAGTAGTTGACAGGGAAGAGAGGGAGAAAGAGGGTGAGAGTAGTTGACTGGGAAGAGGGGAGAAAGAGGTTGAGAGTAGTTGACAGGGAAGAGAGGGAGAAGAGGTAGAGAGGGAGAAAGAGGGTGAGAGTAGTTGACTGGGAAGAGAGGGAGAAGAGATTGAGGGTGAGAGTAGTTGACTGGGAAGAGAGGGTGAGAATAGTTGACTGGGAAGAGAGGGAGAAAGAGGGTGAGAGTAGTTGACAGGGAAGAGAGGGTGAGAATAGTTGACAGGGAAGAGAGGGTAAGAATAGTTGACTGGGAAGAGAGGGAGAAAGAGGGTGAGAGTAGTTGACAGGGAAGTGCAGACAGATATATGACCAGATGTAAAGTGATGCGCTTTCAGGGTTTAAAGGCAGACGGACCAGTAGGACTTCACCTGCCTCTGTTTGTTGTTCCATCTGCCAGCCTGGCGTGTGTAGTAGAATATCAATATCCAATGTGGTTGTTTTAGGTCCTGTAACCTCTGCGTAAGGCGATATGGGTCAGTGGTTACTGACTAGGGTGTTGGGGATAGGGGTCAGTGGTTACTGACTAGGGTGTCGGGGTTAGGGGTCAGTGGTTACTGACTAGGGTGTTGGGGTTAGGGGTCAGTGGTTACTGACTAGGGTGTCGGGGTTAGGGGTCAGTGGTTACTGACTAGGGTGTCGGGGTTAGGGGTCAGTGGTTACTGACTAGGGTGGTTAGGGGTCAGTGGTTACTGACTAGGTGTCGGGGTTAGGGGTCAGTGGTTACTGACTAGGGTGTCGGGGTTAGGGGTCAGTGGTTACTGACTAGGGTGTCGGGGTTAGGGGTCAGTGGTTACTGACTAGGGTGTCGGGGTTAGGGGTCAGTGGTTACTGACTAGGGTGTCGGGGTTAGGGGTCAGTGGTTACTGACTAGGGTGTCGGGGTTAGGGGTCAGTGGTTACTGACTAGGGTGTCGGGGTTAGGGGTCAGTGGTTACTGACTAGGGTGTCGGGGTTAGGGGTCAGTGGTTACTCAGGGTGGTTAGGGGTCAGTGGTTACTGACTAGGGTGTCGGGGTTAGGGGTCAGTGGTTACTGACTAGGGTGTCGGGGTTAGGGGTCAGTGGTTACTGACTAGGGTGTCGGGGTTAGGGGTCAGTGGTTACTGACTAGGTGTAAAGTTAGGGGTCAGTGGTTACTGACTAGGGTGTCGGGGTTAGGGGTCAGTGGTTACTGACTAGGGTGTCGGGGTTAGGGGTCAGTGGTTACTGACTGTTAGGGGTCAGTGGTTACTGACTAGGGTGTCGGGGTTAGGGGTCAGTGGTTACTGACTAGGGTGTCGGGGTTAGGGGTCAGTGGTTACTGACTAGGGTGTCGGGGTTAGGGGTCAGTGGTTACTGACTAGGGTGTCGGGGTTAGGGGTCAGTGGTTACTGACTAGGGTGTCGGGGTTAGGGGTCAGTGGTTACTGACTAGGGTGTCGGGGTTAGGGGTCAGTGGTTACTGACTAGGGTGTCGGGGTTAGGGGTCAGTGGTTACTGACTAGGGTGTCGGGGTTAGGGGTCAGTGGTTACTGACTAGGGTGTCGGGGTTAGGGGTCAGTGGTTACTGACTAGGGTGTCGGGGTTAGGGGTCAGTGGTTACTGACTAGGGTGTCGGGGTTAGGGGTCAGTGGTTACTGACTAGGGTGTCGGGGTTAGGGGTCAGTGGTGACTAGTAGGGGTTGGTTACTGACTAGGGTGTCGGGGTTAGGGGTCAGTGGTTACTGACTACTAGGGGTCAGTGGTTACTGTGTCGGGGTTAGGGGTCAGTGGTTACTGACTAGGGGTGTGACTAGGGGTTAGGGGTCAGTGGTTACTGACTAGGGTGTCTAGTGGTTACTGGGTGTCGGGGTTAGGGGTCAGTGGTTACTGACTAGGGTGTCGGGGTTAGGGGTCAGTGGTTACTGACTAGGGTTGTCAGTGGTTACTGACTAGGGGTCAGTGGTTACTGACAGTGGTTACTGGGTGTCGGGGTTAGGGGTCAGTGGTTACTGACTAGGGTGTCGGGGTTAGGGGTCAGTGGTTACTGACTAGGGTGGGGGTTAGGGGTCAGTGGTTACTGACTAGGGTGTAGGGGGTTAGGGGTCAGTGGTTACTGACTAGGGTGTCAGTGGGGTTAGGGGTCAGTGGTTACTGACTAGGGTGTCGGGGTTAGGGGTCAGTGGTTACTGACTAGGGTGTTCGGGGTTAGGGGTCAGTGGTTACTGACTACGGGTTAGGGGTCAGTGGTTACTGACTAGGGTGTTAGTGGGTTAGGGGTCAGTGGTTACTGACTAGGGGGGTTCTGGGGTTAGGGGTCAGTGGTTACTGACTAGGGTGTCGGGGTTAGGGGTCAGTGGTTACTGACTAGGGGTCAGTGGTTACTGGCTAGGGTTTCGGGGTTAGTGGTTCCTGACTAGGGTGTAGGGGTCAGTGGTTCCTGACTAGGGGATAGGGGTCAGTGGTTACTGACTAGGGTGTAGGGGTCAGTGGTTCCTGACTAGGGTGTAGGGGTTAGTGGTTCCTGACTAGGGTGTAGGGGTCAGTGGTTCCTGACTAGGGTGTAGGGGTCAGTGGTTCCTGACTAGGGTGTAGGGGTCAGTGGTTCCTGACTAGGGTGTAGGGGTCAGTGGTTCCTGACTAGGGTGTAGGGGTCAGTGGTTCCTGACTAGGGTGTAGGGGTCAGTGGTTCCTGACTAGGGTGTAGGGGTCAGTGGTTCCTGACTAGGGTGTAGGGGTCAGTGGTTCCTGACTAGGGTGTAGGGGTTAGGGGTAGGGGCCAGTTTAGGATCCAGCATCAGTGTTTTTACTATAGATCAGGTGAGGCCTCAGCAGTTTGTACCAGGGTTCCATGAAGGTCGGTCAGCACCAATCCCCAACACCGGCCTAGAGACTGGTCTATCTCAGAAAACAACACCGGCCTAGAGACTGGTCTATCTCAGAAAACAACACCGGCCTAGAGACTGGTCTATCTCAGAAAACAACACCGGCCTAGAGACTGGTCTATCTCAGAAAACAACACCGGCCTAGAGACTTGGTCTATCTCATAAAACAACACCGGCCTAGAGACTGGTCTATCTCATAAAACAACACCGGCCTAGAGACTTGGTCTATCTCATAAAACAACACCGGCCTAGAGACTGGTCTATCTCAGAAAACAACACCGGCCTAGAGACTTGGTCTATCTCATAAAACAACACCGGCCTAGAGACTGGTCTATCTCAGAAAACAACACCGGCCTAGAGACTTGGTCTATCTCATAAAACAACACCGGCCTAGAGACTGGTCTATCTCAGAAAACAACACCGGCCTAGAGACTTGGTCTATCTCATAAAACAACACCGGCCTAGAGACTGGTCTATCTCAGAAAACAACACCGGCCTAGAGACTTGGTCTATCTCATAAAACAACACCGGCCTAGAGACTGGTCTATCTCATAAAACAACACCGGCCTAGAGACTTGGTCTATCTCATAAAACAACACCGGCCTAGAGACTGGTCTATCTCAGAAAACAACACCGGCCTAGAGACTGGTCTATCTCAGAAAACAACACCGGTCTAGAGACTGGTCTATCTCAGAAAACAACACCGGTCTAGAGACTGGTCTATCTCAGAAAACAACACCGGTCTAGAGACTGGTCTATCTCAGAAAACAACACCGGCTAAACTCAGAGCTGTTTACCCACTAGTAATAGAGGGAAATGTCAACATCCCTCACCCTCCTTCTACTCATCCTTCCTTGTTTTTCTTTGGTCAGGCCGTGGGGCAGTGATTGGCTAAGGTGCCAGAATGGATTATGGATGGCCAGCAGTCTAACAACCCTACAGAGGGCAGGGTTCAGATTTGTGAGGGTGCAACTGAAGGAACTTGACTGGCGTGCATCCCATTGACAGTCCGATGAGGGTAAACTGACCCTAACCTCAATCAAATCCCTAACACAGGTGATCTCACCAAAACAGTAGCTCCTCCCCTGTCTCCGTACTGCAGGACTTTGGTCTGTTATGACAGCGGCAGGCCACTCAGTCTGGTGGAGGCCACAAGAAAGTTCCAGATGAATATTATTAACTGTGAGGTAGAGAGGGGGTTGAACCACGGTAGTCTATTTAAACTGACCTTTGACCTTTGTTTTGTTAACTCTTTATGCCATTCTTTCCCTTTTTATGCGTTTAAGAGTTGTTTATCGTCCAGGAGGGCTGATCTAGGTCCATGCCCTTATTCATTATGCTTTAAAAGGCTAAACTGATCCTAAAACAACACTCCTACTCTGAGACGCAGGCCAATACATTGGACATACGTTTGAGAATGCTTTACACTTGCCGGTTTAAAGGGACCCAAGTGGCCTAGTTACAGCGCTGACTTAGATGTAATCCATTGTAAGGGGAAACTGCACCGCTGGCCGCCCCCACCACCATTATTGGTTTTGTTGCCGAGGCGACGTCGCGCAGCGTGGTAAAGATATTGCTGTGCATATTATGAGCAATGATGTCAGATTTTTTTTAAGTGTTTGTTCTTTGCAGTAAGTTGTTTGTTGTTGTAACATCACAAACAGACGAAGCAATTTCACCATTAAGGATTTCACCTTGTTTTACTGTTACTGTCCATCACGGATCCTCAAACAACTTGACAGAAGAGCTGTGCATGCCAAGTGTTTTCCAGAAGAGCTGTGCATGCCAAGTGTTTTCCAGAAGAGCTGTGCATGCCAAGTGTTTTCCAGAAGAGCTGTGCATGCCAAGTGTTTTCCAGAAGAGCTGTGCATGCCAAGTGTTTTCCAGAAGAGCTGTGCATGCCAAGTGTTTTCCAGAAGAGCTGTGCATGCCAAGTGTTTTCCAGAAGAGTGTGCATGCCAAGTGTTTTCCAGAAGAGCTGTGCATGCCAAGTGTTTTTCCATGAAGAGTGTTTTCCAGAAGAGCTGTGCATGCCAAGTGTTTTCCAGAAGAGCTGTGCATGCCAAGTGTTTTCCAGAAGAGCTGTGCATGCCAAGTGTTTTCCAGAAGAGCTGTGCATGCCAAGTGTTTTCCAGAAGAGTGTGCATGCCAAGTGTTTTCCAGAAGAGCTGTGCATGCCAAGTGTTTTCCAGAAGAGCTGTGCATGCCAAGTGTTTTCCAGAAGAGCTGTGCATGCCAAGTGTTTTCCAGAAGAGGTGTTCCAGAAGAGCTGTGCATGCCAAGTGTTTTCCAGAAGAGGTGTGCATGCCAAGTGTTTTCCAGAAGAGGTGTGCATGCCAAGTGTTTTCCAGAAGAGGTGTGCATGCCAAGTGTTTTCCAGAAGAGGTGTGCATGCCAAGTGTTTTCCAGAAGAGGTGTGCATGCCAAGTGTTTTCCAGAAAGATGTGTGCAGAAGATGCCAAGTGTTTTCCAGAAGAGGTGTGCATGCCAAGTGTTTTCCAGAAGAGGTGTGCATGCCAAGTGTTTTCCAGAAGAGTGTGCATGCCAAGTGTTTTCCAGAAGAAGAGTTTTCCTGTGCATGCCAAGTGTTTTCCAGAAGAGGTGTGCATGCCAAGTGTTTTCCAGAAGAGGTGTGCATGCCAAGTGTTTTCCAGAAGAGGTGTGCATGCCAAGTGTTTTCCAGAAGAGGTGTGCATGCCAAGTGTTTTCCAGAAGAGGTGTGCATGCCAAGTGTTTTCCAGAAGAGGTGTGCATGCCAAGTGTTTTCCAGAAGAGTGTGCATGCCAAGTGTTTTCCAGAAGAGGTGTGCATGCCAAGTGTTTTCCAGAAGAGGTGTGCATGCCAAGTGTTTTCCAGAAGAGGTGTGCATGCCAAGTGTTTTCCAGAAGAGGTGTGCATGCCAAGTGTTTTCCAGAAGAGGTGTGCATGCCAAGTGTTTTCCAGAAGAGTGTGTGCATGCCAAGTGTTTTCCAGAAGAGGTATGCATGCCAAATGTTTTCTGATGTGTCCTACAGGAGAAGGTTGGGACAAAATGGGAAAACAGCATGTTTCCACATTTCACAAGGCACTGTAGTCACAGGTATTGAATGCAATAAGACTGAAATGCAGTGGTTTGTGTGGAACGGGGCAAAGGGAGAACATTGATAAAAGTGTGGGAGAAAAGACCAGGGCTAAATGATAGCATGAATGATAAAATGGATGAAAACCGGAGGTTGAATGATAGCAAAATTGCGTGGAAAGAAAGATGGAGGAGGAGAGTGAGGAGAAGAGAAGGGTGAGGAGGAGAGTGAGGAGAAGGGTGAGGAGGAGAGTGAGGAGGAGAGTGAGGGAGTGAGAGAAGGGTGAGGAGGAGAGGTGAGGAGAAGAGAAGGGTGAGGAGGAGAGTGAGGAGAAGGGTGAGGAGAAGAGAAGGGTGAGGAGAAGAGAAGGGTGAGGAGAAGAGAAGGGTGAGGAGGGAGAGGAGAGAAGGGTGAGGAGGAGAGTGAGGAGAAGAGAAGGGTGAGGAGAGTGAGGAGAAGAGAAGGGTTAGGAGGGAGTGAGGAGAAGAGAAGGGTTAGGAGGAGAGTGAGGAGAAGAGAAGGGTTAGGAGAAGAGAGTGAGGAGAAGAGAAGAGAAGGGTTAGGAGGAGAGTGAGGAGAAGAGAAGGGTGAGGAGAAGAAGGGTGAGGGAGAGTGAGAGAAGGGTTAGGAGAAGAGAAGGGTGAGGAGGAGAGTGAGAGAAGGGTTAGGAGGAGAGTGAGGAGAAGAGAAGGGTTAGGAGAAGAGTGAGGAGAAGAGAAGGGTTAGGAGAGAGAGTGAGGAGAAGAAGGGTAGGAGGAGAGTGAGGAGAAGAGAAGGGTTAGGAGGAGAGTGAGGAGAAGAGAAGGGTTAGGAGGAGAGTGAGAGAGAGAAGGGTTAGGAGGAGAGTGAGGAGAAGAAGGGTTAGGAGAGGAGGAGAAAGAAGGTTAGGAGGAGAGTGAGGAGAAGAGAAGGGTTAGGAGGAGAGTGAGGAGAAGAGAAGGGGGGAGAAAAGGAGGAGAGTGAGGAGAAGAGAAGGGTTAGGAGGAGAGTGAGGAGAGAAGAAGGGTGAGGAGAAGAGTGAGTAGAAGAGAAGGGTGAGGAGAGGAAGGCTGAGGAGGAGAGTGAGGAGAAGAGAAGGGTGAGGAGGAGAAAAGGGTGGCTCTGCTCCTTTTCTATGGAGTCGCTGCTCCTCCACACATTGGTTGCTCTGTGCCCAAAGGGGAACTAAAGCCTGACCAGAGCATACATTTATTTTTACGATATTTAAACAAACAAAAAACTAAAATAAATCAATGCAGACCTCTAAACCTGACCAAGTATGTTTAGGAGCCCCTCTCACTGACAGCAGTGCGAGACCACCAATTTCTCCCCGTCAATATTTGAACAGCTAATTCAGTTTGTCCTCTCCGTTTGACTGAAAAAAGCAAGTGAAAGAGTAGAATGAATAGTGTGTACGTGCTGTATGAGTTTAGTATGTTATCTATCTTGACTTGTAGTTGGTTGTGGCGTCAACGTGTGTGTGTGTGTGTGTGTGTGTGTGTGTGTGTGTGTGTGTGTGTGTGTGTGTGTGTGTGTGTGTGTGTGTGTGTGTGTGTGTGTGTGTGTGTGTGTGTGTGTGTGTGTGTGTGTGTGTGTATAAACACAGATGTGTGTAACACACACACACACACAACAGTGCAGTACGGTGTTGCAGCAGCCTATATAGACCTACCGAAGTGTCCTGTCTCCTGTAGTGTTGTTCCTGTTTCCTGTCTCCTGTAGTGTTGTTCCTGTTTCCTGTCTCATGTTGTGTTGTTTCCTGTCTCCTGTAGTGTTGTTCCTGTCTCCTGTAGTGTTGTTCCTGTCTCATGTAGTGTTGTTCCTGTCTCCTGTAGTGTTGTTCCTGTCTCATGTAGTGTTGTTCCTGTCTCCTGTAATGTTGTTCCTGTTTCCTGTCTCATGTAGTGTTGTTCCTGTCTCCTGTAGTGTTGTTCCTGTCTCATGTAGTGTTGTTCCTGTTTCCTGTCTCCTGTAGTGTTGTTCCTGTTTCCTGTCTCCTGTAGTGTTGTTCCTGTTTCCTGTCTCCTGTAGTGTTGTTCCTGTCTCCTGTAGTGTTGTTCCTGTCTCCTGTAGTGTTGTTCCTGTCTCCTGTAGTGTTGTTCCTGTCTCCTGTAGTGTTGTTCCTGTCTCCTGTAGTGTTGTTCCTGTCTCATGTAGTGTTGTTCCTGTCTCCTGTAGTGTTGTTCCTGTCTCCTGTCTCATGTAGTGTTGTTCCTGTCTCCTGTAGTGTTGTTCCTGTCTCCTGTAGTGTTGTTCCTGTCTCCTGTAGTGCTGTTCGTTTGCTGGTCTCTACCTTGTGCCAGAGCTGCTAGAAAAACTGCTTTCATTAGACCCTTATCAGGCCTTCAGCCTTCAGTCACTCCTCCAGACCTCTACCATGTGACTGACTGGGGAAAGACTTCAGTCACTCCTCCACACCTCTACCATGTGACTGACTGGGGAAAGCCTTCAGTCACTCCTCCAGACCTCTACAATGTGACTGACCGGGGAAAGACTTCAGTCACTCCTCCACACCTCTACCATGTGACTGACTGGGGAAAGACTTCAGTCACTCCTCCACACCTCTACTATGTAACTGACCGGGGAAAGAATTCAGTCACTCCTCCACACCTCTACCATGTGACTGACTGGGGAAAGCAGGCCACCAGGCAGGAGGCTGGCTGATTGACTGACTGACACACACTCACTGCAGGACATAGTCTTTCCATATCATTCATTTATTCTCTCTAAATCATTTAGTGTAGTTTCTCTCTCCACCTCTCACTCGCTCCCTCATACTGTTTCTCTCCCTCTCTGATAGCTTAGTGTAGTTTCTCTCTCCACCTCTCACCGTTCCCTCATACTGTTTCTCTCCCTCTCTGATAGCTTAGTGTAGTTTCTCTCTCCACCTCTCACTCGTTCCCTCATACTGTTTCTCTCCCTCTCTGATAGCTTAGTGTAGTTTCTCTCTCCACCTCTCACTCGTTCCCTCATACTGTTTCTCTCCCTCTCTGATAGCTTAGTGTAGTTTCTCTCTCCACCTCTCACTCGTTCCCTCATACTGTTTCTCTCCCTCTCTGATAGCTTAGTGTAGCTTAGTGTAGTTTTTCTCCACCTCTCCTGATAGCTTAGTGTACCTCCACCTCTCACTCTGATAGCTTAGTGTAGTTCTCTCTCCACCTCTCATACTGTTTCTCTCCCTCTCTGATAGCTCTCACTCGTTCCCTCATACTGTTTCTCTCCCTCTCTGATAGCTTTCTCTCTCCACCTCTCACTCGTTCCCTCATACTGTTTCTCTCCCTCTCTGATAGCTTAGTGTAGTTTCTCTCTCCACCTCTCACTCGTTCCCTCATACTGTTTCTCTCATACTGTTTCTCTCCCTCTGATAGCTTAGTGTAGTTTCTCTCCACCTCTCACCGTTCCCTCACTACTGTTTCTCTCCCCTCTGATAGCTTAGTGTAGTTTCTCTCTCCACCTCTCACCGTTCCCTCATACTGTTTCTCTCCCTCTCTGATAGCTTAGTGTAGTTTCTCTCTCCACCTCTCACTCGTTCCCTCATACTGTTTCTCTCCCTCTCTGATAGCTTAGTGTAGTTTCTCTCTCCACCTCTCACTCGTTCCCTCATACTGTTTCTCTCCCTCTCTGATAGCTTAGTGTAGTTTCTCTCCACCTCTCACCTCTCATACTGTTTCTCTCCCTCTCTGATAGCTTAGTGTAGTTTCTCTCTCCACCTCTCACTGTTCCCTTACTCTCCCTCTCTGATAGCTTAGTGTAGTTTCTCTCTCCACCTCTCACTCGTTCCCTCATACTGTTTCTCTCCCTCTCTGATAGCTTAGTGTAGTTTCTCTCTCCACCTCTCACTCGTTCCCTCCTACTGTTTCTCTCCCTCTCTGATAGCTTAGTGTAGTTTCTCTCTTCTCTCCCTCCACCTCTCTGATAGCTTAGTGTAGTTTCTCTCTCCACCTCTCACCGTTCCCTACATACTGTTTCTCTCCCTCTCTGATAGCTTAGTGTAGTTTCTCTCTCCACCTCTCACTCGTTCCCTCATACTGTTTCTCTCCTCTCTGATAGCTTAGTGTAGTTTCTTCTCCACCTCTCACTCCACTGTTTCTCTCCCTCTCTGATAGCTTAGTGTAGTTTCTCTCTCCACCTCTCACTCGTTCCCTCTACTGTTTCTTCCTCTCTGATAGCTTAGTGTAGTTTCTCTCCACCTCTCTGATAGCTTAGTGTAGTGTAGTTTCTCTCCACCTCTCACCTCCCTCTACTGTTTCTCTCCCTCTCTGATAGCTTAGTGTAGTTTCTCTCTCCTGTTCCCTCATACTGTTTCTCTCCCTCTCTGATAGCTTAGTGTAGTTTTTCTCTCTCCACCTCTCACTCGTTCCCTCATACTGTTTCTCTCCTCTGATAGCTTAGTGTTTCTCTCCACCTCTCACTGTTCCCTCATACTGTTTCTCTCCCTCTCTGATAGCTTAGTGTAGTTTTCTCCACCTCTCTCGTTCCCTCATACTGTTTCTCTCCCTCTCTGATAGCTTAGTGTAGTTTCTCTCACCTCTCACGTTCCCTCATACTGTTTCTCTCCCTCTCTGATAGCTTAGTGTAGTTTCTCTCTCCACCTCTCACTCGTTCCCTCATACTGTTTCTCTCCCTCTCTGATAGCTTAGTGTAGTTTCTCTCTCCACCTCTCACTCGTTCCCTCATACTGTTTCTCTCCCTCTCTGATAGCTTAGTGTAGTTTCTCTCTCCACCTCTCACTCGTTCCCTCATACTGTTTCTCTCCCTCTCTGATAGCTTAGTGTAGTTTCTCTCCACCTCTCACTGTTCCCTCATACTGTTTCTCTCCCTCTCTGATAGCTTAGTGTAGTTTCTCTCTCCACCTCTCACTCGTTCCCTCATACTGTTTCTCTCCCTCTCTGATAGCTTAGTGTAGTTTCTCTCTCCACCTCTTCTCCCTCTACCACCTCTCTGATAGCTTAGTGTAGTTTCCCTCATACTGTTTCTCTCCCTCTCTGATAGCTTAGTGTAGTTTCTCTCTCCACCTCTCACTCGTTCCCTCATACTGTTTCTCTCCCTCTGATAGCTGATAGCTTATAGTGTAGTTTCTCTCTCCACCTCTCACTCGTTCCCTCATACTGTTTCTCTCCCTCTCTGATAGCTTAGTGTAGTTCTCTCTCCACCTCTCACTCGTTCCCTCAGACTGTTTCTCTCCCTCTCTGATAGCTTAGTGTTTGCTCAGGTCACAGTTTATTTCTGGTCATTTCCCTCTGCTTCCTGTACTCTTATTTTTCTTTCATTTAATCCCCTCAAAATATAGTGTGCAGGAAAATATTAATCTAAATGTATATTTATGGAAAGATAGCCAACAGTTTTGACATTAGTTGAATTTGTCATCATTTTCTCCCTTTCCCATTCTCTCTCTCTCTCTCCCTCAGACTGTGCCACAGGTATGTGTGAGGCAGGGCGGTCTGGGGTTTGACTCTGAGCTGCAGGAGCTCTACTCAGCCGTCACGTCCTACGACAACACCGACGCCCGCAAGCGTAAGATCTCTGAGAGACACGCCCCCGAAGAGGACGAATCCACCACAGAGGACCGTGACCCTAACCACGCCGCCAGCGGCACACAGCCCCCAGGTCTGGACCTCTTCTCATTGGTCGTATAATCTTTCTAATCCCATCCCATCTTGCTGTCACCTCTGTGGCCCAAGGCCTCAGATTTAGACCTATAGGATCGCATGTCCTACCAAACACACTCTCTCACACACAGACACCACACACACATTCTAATAGAGATCACTATACTATATTCTGTCCCAGACATTTCTGTAATCTAGCTAAACAACATCAATCACCCAAACACTTCACTTCTCCTGCTAGTGCTGCTTTTAACAGAACAACTGGCGTGGGAAAGTTGGAGTCTCAAAAGCGGTTTGATACTTTTGTTGCAACGTTAATAAATGTGTTGCAACGTTGCAGCTCATACCAAGGCTGCCTTGGCCAGGACAGCTCAGCTCTGCTCAATAGTATGAAAATGGGTTTTAGTGTCTGATTATGGCCACTATAGGTGTGAATTGGTGGTTGGTTTGTTCCCTACAGGAGAGGAGGTGAACCATGGGCTGGACCAGGGGGATGGAGCCAGAACCACAGACTCAGAGACACCTAATGAGGAAAAGGTCTGGTCAACTCCGCAATGATTCTGATTTACCAATAATAATGAATTAATCAATCCGATTTATTGATAAGCCCTTTTACAGCAGCAGATGTCACTAAGGCTGCGTTTACACAGGCAGCCCAATTGTGATTTTTTTTCCTTCACTAATTGGTATTTTGAGCAATCTGATCAGCTGTATTGACAATAATTGAGCAAAAGATCAGAATTGGGCTGTCTCTGTAAACGCCGCCTAAGGGCTGTACGGTAACCCAGCCTAGACCCCTCTCCCTCAGACTGAAGGCTATAATGTAACCATAATATCCTTACCTTGTTTCTAACACGTCTGTTGCCATCCTCAGACTACAGTTCCCATGGCTACTGCCGCAGATCGGCCCTCCGCCCGACCCAAGAAGAAGAAAGCGAAGGGGCTTTTTGGATGACCTCGGAACCTGTAGGGCACCAAACACTATGGAGACTGTCTGCGACTACGTCCCAAATGACACGGTCAAAAGTAGTGCACTATGTAGGGGATGGGGTGTCGTTTGGGATGCCGTCTATGAGCACTACCACCTTACTTCATGTGACATGTTTTTCAAGTACTCATCTACGGAGATGTCCTTTTTTTTTAAATATATATTTTTTTAAATCATTAAATCATTAGATATGCATGTTTTTCCTTGGCTGTTTCATTGTTTGATGGATGTGTATTTTTTTAATTGTCTAAATAAAGTGTGACAATTTAGGGCGTCTTATCAATATAAACGTTAGATGTGGATCAATGACTGTGTTCTCTTTAGATCTGCATTTTTGGAACATCATGAATTACTCGTTTCAACTTCTGGGCAGAATGGAGTTGTACATTACTGCCATTACAGGACCACGCTCTAGTACCAGCCTGAGTCTAGTCCAACCACAGGGCTAGTTGATGCATGCTCCAGACGCCTTGTCCTTATTGGACGGTTAGCAGTGTGTTGGCAATTCATTCTTATTTCTTTTGAGAGAGAATGAGATATTGACTCAAGGTGTTGTAGAATGCTTGGAATGCTATTGAAGTCCTGTTCAATCATTGGTCGAGGACTTGGCTTGTTTTGAAAAGTCAACGCCGTTAGAACACTGTCATAGCTCAGACAGAATGCATATTTTTCCCAATTTTAATAAGGTGTCTGTTGCTCTACAGAGGAGACACTAAATGCCTGAAATGCCTGAAGTGAAGAGGCCACATTGTCTCAAATGGATGTTACACTATATATACAAAAGTATGTGGACACCCCTTCAAATTAGTGGATTCGGCTATTTCAGCCACAACTGTTTCTGATGGAGGTATGAAATCGAGCACACAGCCATGTAGTCTCCATAGACAAACATTGGCAGTAGAATGGCCTTCCTGAAGAGCTCAGTGACTTTCAACGTGGCACCGTCATAGGATGCCACCATTCCAACAAGTCAGTCAAATGTCTGCCCTGCTAGAGCTGCCCCGGTCAACTGTAAGTGCTGTTATTGTGAAGTGGAAACGTCTAGGAGTAACAACAGCTCAGCCAGGAAGTGGTAGGCCACACAAGCGCGTAGGGTGTAAAAATTGTCCTCATTTGCAACGTTCACCACCGAGTTCTAAACTGCCTCTGGAAGCAACGTCAGAACTGTTCGTTGGGAGCTTCATGAAATTGGTTTCCACGGCCGAGCAGCCACACACAAGCCTAAGATCACCATGCATAATGCCAAGTGTCTGCTGGAGGGGTGTAAAGCTCGCCGCCACTGGACTGGGGGACAGTGCTACCTGACCGAATGCATAGGGCTAACTGTAATGTTTGGTGGAGGAGGAATAATGGTCTGGAGCTATTTTTCATGGTTCAGGCTAGTCCCCTTTAGTTCCAGTGAAGGGAATTCTTAACCCTACAGCATACAATGACATTCTAGACCATTATGCGCTTCCAACTTTGTGGCAACAGTTTGGGGAAGGTCCTCTCCTGTTTCAGTAGGACAATGCCCATGTGCACAAAGAGGTTCATACAGAAATGGTTTGTCGAGGTTGGTGTGGATGAACTTGACTGGCCTGCACAGAACCCTAACCTCAACCCCATCGAACACCTTTGGGATGAATTGGAACGCTGACTGCGAGCCGGGCTTAATCGCCTAACATCAGTACCCGGCCTCACTAATGCTCTTGTGGCTGAATGGAAGCAAATCCCCGCAGCAATGTTCCAGCATCTAGTAGAAAGCCCTTCCAGAAGAGTGGAGGCTGTTATAGCAGCAAAGGGGTGACCACAGTGAGGGTACAGGAGTCGTTGACGGCTTTTGGATGTCCTGACTGTCTCCCTTAATGAAATCGGACATGCATGCGGCAATTACCGCGCTTCTTACTGAGGGCGATTCAATTATGTTAGCATTAACAATATTCTGGAGGAGGGAGTGCGCGTGTCTTTCACCAGGTTATGAGTTCAAGATAATAACACGGGTCCAAAGGACAGTATCGGTGTGTGCGCGAGTCTAGACGGCTGTAGGCTGTTGTTTGTCTAGCACAGTGGCGTTGAGCAGAAAGAGCCGAGCGTGTGGGCAATAAAGTGAAATGGCTCGGCCGGGCTAACCAGATGGGAGGAGAGGTAGGCTGGGACGGGACAGAGGGCAGGACTGGCAGGGCGCGGTCTCCTCCACGGCATCTGATCTTTCGGAACTCTTCCATTTCCAGTTGAGCTGAGAGTCTTGCACCACAGGCCACGCATTGAGAGCCAAGCCGAGTGGCAGGAAAACCGCTGCGGGGACACCCTTTGACCGCTACCCAAAAAGCCCAGTCAGTCATCGCACCGGGGCCTGTCTGACTGAGGGACGTTTCTCACAGCTAAGGGAACGGCTTTGAACCTGTCTGCCAAGATAAACGATTGTTCCCTATTTATGCGCGTGTCTCCGCTTGAACTGTGAGACGAGCCGTTCACCGTGAGAGGAGCAGCTGAACGCGCCGGTACTTTATTATAGGGGATCTTACCTGGGGTTTTAAAAGACGCCGGCGCTGTACTCCATCTCCAGTAGCGCAGCGTCTTTTTGCGCGCCGGGATATGGCGAGTTTTGGGGACTTGGTGATTAATTTGTAACTGTCCTCCTCCCCCTCTTGTACCCTGTGAAAGGAGATAAGCAGCGACCAGGGGGAGGAGGTGTTTTAAATTGATCAGTGACATTTTTCTGTCACCTCCTTTTTGGGGTGTCCGTTGGCGTGGGTGAGTGGAATGCTACTCCCCAGGCTCGTGGTGTGCCTCGCCGGGTGCGCAGTGATTCTCTCGCAGGTCAGCGAGGGCTGCGGGCCAGGAAGGGGATATGGCAAGAGGAGGTCACCGAGGAAGCTTGCGCCACTTGCCTACAAGCAGTTCAGCCCTAACGTAGCGGAGAAGACACTAGGTGCGAGTGGTCGATATGAGGGGAAAATAACACGGAACTCGGAGCGCTTCAAAGAGCTGACCCCGAACTATAACCCTGACATCATATTTAAAGATGAAGAGAACACAGGTGCAGACCGGATGATGACACAGGTAAGACTAGCCTAGACCCTGGATAGACTAGATTCGTAAAGCCCTACTGTGATATCATGCTACATTGGCCATGTCAAACACATCTGCACTTGGGACACTTTTATGTGGGATTGGGTAGCTCCCTAAAGCCTACCTCTTGTACTTTGTACAGCCTTTAAACCCGTGGACCTGTCTTATCGATGCCGTGTTATTGACTTTGGTTTCCTGGCCAGGAGCAGTGCACAGCACTGATTACAGAGTGCGTATTTGCACAACGTGCTTGAGTCACGCAATCCAAAGAGCGTATTGTTGGCAACATGATAGATATGGAGGGTGACTCAGAATGGTATTGGGATATGGAGAGGTTTGCCAGTCTGGCCCTCATCAGGTCACCCGCAGGACATCAGTAAAAGTTGGACTGGCAGCTCCAATAACTGGTCTGATGGTTGGTTCCAACATTTTTCGTGCAGAGCTGAAATAGCATCACATGAGATATTTGGAGTTCATTTAAATTGGGGCTGCCGCATGCGTAAAGCTGGGCAGCTGCAACAAACCTTAACGCACCCCCTTCTATAAAAGTACGGAATAGTGGAAGCATGTAATTAAAACACTATGTCCTCTGTTTTTACATTTTTGGGGAAAAACACCCAATCGTCCAACTTGGTCAGAGCCTGACTTGGTGCATATGCAAATGTTTACAGTTCGTTTAAGCCTGACTGGCCAGAGTTAACGGTCGCCTTTTGGACTGTCAGACTTTTTACGACACGCTCATTGATGTGGTTCCGAGAGTGGAATTTATTTGACTTCAATTCCCGAGGAATAAAGTATTTATATCTGCCTCCTGTGACCACGGGCTTCCTCTGAAAGGCGAGCATTTATGTCCCCCATGTGGAAACAGAGTGCCAGATCTCACTCGGGTTGTTAGCTGTCACCTCGCTCCAAGCGCACACAAACACACAGGGCTGCGCGTTTAACTTGACCTGCGCACAATTTATGTGCTCCGAGCGCGACCGCCGCCGCCTGCCGCAGGAGACAACCTCCTGTTTGTTTTTCACCATTTTGTGTTATTTTTCTGTTTGTTTTTGAAGCACATGTGCAAAAATAGTCCACTTCACATGCATTCAAGACTTAATTATACACATTTTTCGCCTCTTATTTTTAAATCAGCGGTGGTGACTTGCCTGCCCGCGAGTGGCACTGGAGCGCGCATACAGACGTGACTGTTCAGCGGCTGAAGCCATAGGTGTGCACACTGCACAGGCACGTGTTGTCAACTCGACATCGAATGTTTGTGTAGCTCGTGGTCAGTGCGAAACCGCGCCTACAGAAACCCCGTCGATCTGTACCTTGAAAGTAAAACCAACAAAATTAATCGACTGATTTATGGACTCGAGTTCGTGTCTGCGACCGCAGAGGAAAAAAATTGATGTTAAAATCCACACCACTCTGTGAAAAGGCATCTATTGGGACTCTGCAATGAGCTATTCTTATCCCGGTGAACCTGAGAGGACCGACATGGAAAAATAAGTTAGAACACCATACATATATTTTGAAATACAACATTGGCCAAACTAATAGCCTAAACCTATCCAAATGCAACACGTAAAAGACGCATAGTGTCAAAATATTATTGTAACCTATAGGGGCCACTACCAATCTAGCCCGAGTTTAGCTGTGCAGTTGGCCGAGAGTGGCAGTGCCTCTGCCTATGTCTCCACTTAATAGAAATCATGCGGTAGAATACATACACTGAGTGTACAAAACATTATGAACACCTGCTGTTTCCTTGACAGACTGACCAGGTGAATCTAGGCCAAAGCTATGATCACTAATTGATGTCACTTGTTAAATCCACTTCAATCAGTGTCGATGAGGGGAGGAGACAATTGAGTCATGGATTGTGTATGTGTGAAATTCAGAGGGTGAATGGGCAAGACAAAAGATTGACATACCTTTTGAATATTGTGTGGTAGTAGGTGCCAGGTGCACTGGTTTGAGTGTCGTCAACTGCACAGCTCAACAGCTTCCAGTGTGTATCAAGACTGGTCCACCACCCAAAGGACATCCAGACAACTTCACACAACTGAAGGAAGCATTGGATTCAACATGGGCCAGCATCCCTGTTTCAGTCCGTTCCACACCTTGTAGAGTCCAGGCCTGATAAATTGAGGCTGTTCTGAGGGCAAAAGGGGGGAAATTCAATATTAGGAAGGTGTTTCTAATGTTTCATACACTCAGTGTGGTATGTATGTATGTATGTATGTATGTATGTATGTATGTATGTATGTATGTATGTATGTATGTATGTATGTATGTATGTATGTATGTATGTATGTATGTATGTATGTATGTATGTATGTATGTATGTATGTATGTGTAGACCCCGGGGCACAACTGAGCAAGAGGACAAGTACATCACAGTGTCTAGTTTGAGAAACAGACACCTCACAAGTCCTCAACTGGCAGCTTCATTAAATAGTACCTGCAAAACACCAGTCTCAACGTCAACCATGAAGAGGCAACTCCAGGATTCTGGCCTTCTAGGCAGAGTTGCAAAGAAAAAGCCATATCTCAGACTGGCCACTAAAAAGAAAAGATTAAGATGGGCAAAAGAACACAGACATTGGACAGAGGAACTCTGCCTAGAAGGCCAGTGTCCCGGAGTCGCTTCTTCACTGTTGATGTTGAGACTGGTGTTTTGTGGATACTATTTAATGAAGCTGCCAGTTGAGGACATGTGAGGCATCTGTTTCTCAAACTAGACACTCTAATATACTTGTCCTTTTGCTCAGTTGTGCACCGGGGCTTCCCACTCTTTCTATTCTGGTTAGTGCCAGTTTGCAATGTTCTGTGAAGGGAGTAGTACACAGCATTGTACGAGATCTTCAGTTTCTTGACAATTTCTCGCATGGAATAGACTTCATTTCTCAGAACAAGAATAGACTGACGAGTTTCAGAAGAAAGTTCCTTGTTTCTGGCCATTTTGAGCCTGTTATCGAACCTACAAATTCTGATGCTCCAGATACTCAACTAGTTTAAAGAAGGCCAGTTCTTTTGCTTCTTTAATCAGGACAACAATTTTCAGCTGTGCTAGCATAATTGCTCAATTGTTTTCTAATGATCAATTAGCCTTTTAAAATTATAAACTTGGATTAGCTTAAACAAAGTGCCATTGGAACACAGGAGTGATGGTTGCTGATAATGGGCCTCTGTACGCCTATGTAGATATTCCATAAAAAATCAGCCGTGTCCAGCTACAATACTCATTTACAACATTAATAATGTCTACACTGTATTTCTGATCAATTTGATGGACAAAAAATGTGCTTTTCTTTAAAAAACAAGGACATTTATGTGACCACAAACTTTTGAACGGTAGAGTATACACTACATTGGGAAAGTATTCAGACCCCGTGACTTTCCACATTTTGTTACATTACAGCCTTATTCTAAAATTGATTAAATTGTTTTTTTCCTCAATAATCTACACACAATAACCCATAATGACAAAGCAAAAATAGGTTTTTAGAAATGTTTGCAAATTCATAAAAATAATCTGAAATATCACATTTTCACAAGTATTCATACCCTTTACTCAGTACTTTGTTGAAGCACCTTTGGCAGCGATTACAGACTTGAGTCTTCTTGGGTATGACGCTACAAGCTTGGCACACCTGTATTTGGGGAGTTTCTCCCATTCTTCTCTGCAGATCCTCTCAAGCTCTGTTCGGTTAGATCGGGAGCGTCGCTGCACAGCCAATTTCAGGGCTCTCCAGAGATGTTAAAACGGGTTCAAGTCCGGGCTCTGGCTGGGCCACTCAAGGACATTCAGAGACTTGTCCCGAAGACACCCTTGCATTGTCTTGGCTGTGTGGTTAGGGTCGTTGTCCTGTTGGAAGGTGAACCTTCACCCCAGTCTGAGGTCCTGAGTGCTCTGGGGCAGGTTTTCATCAATGATCTCTCTGTACTTTGCTCTGTTCATCTTTCCCTCAATCCTGACTAGTCTCCCAGTCCCTGGCGCTGAAAAACATCCCCACAGAATGATGCTGCCATGAGCATGCTTCACCGTAGGGATGGTGCCAGGTTTCCTCCAGACAATGCCCTTGGGTTCAATCTTGGCATCATCAGACCAGAGAATCTTGTTTCTCATGGTCTGAGAGTCTTTAGGTGTCTTTTGGCAACTCTAAGCAGGCTGTCATGTTCCTTTTATTGAGGAGTGGCTTCCATCTGGCCACTCTATCATAAAGGCCTGATTGGTGGAGTGCTGCAGAGATGGGAGAACCTTCCATAAGGACAACCATCTCCACAGAGGACCTCTGGAACTCTGTCAGAGTGACCAACGGGTTCTTGGTCACCTCCCTGATCAAGGCCCTTCTCCCCTGATTTCTCAGTTTGGCCGGGCGGTCAGCTCTATGAAGAGTGGATGGTTCCAAACTTCTTCCATTTAAGAATGATGGAGGCCACTGTGTTCTTGGGGACCTTTAATGCTGCAAAAATTTATGGAACCCTTCAGCAGATCTGTGCCTCGACACAATCCTGTCTCTGAGCTCTACGGACAATTCCTTCGACCTCAAGGCTTGGTTTTTGCTTTGACATGCACTGTCAACTGTGGGACCTTATATAAACAGGTGTGTGCCTTTTCAAATCATGTCCAATCAATTGAATCTACCACAGGTGGACTCCAAGTTGTAGAAACATCTGAAGGATGATCAATGGAAAACGGATACACCTGAGCTCAACTCACAGCAAAGAGAGTGAATACTTATGTCAATAAGGTATTTCTGTTTTATAGGGTATTGTGTGTAGATCAATGAGGGGAAAACAATGTAAAATCAATTTTAGAATAAGGCTGTAACGTAACAAAATGTGAATAAAGTCAAGGGGTCTGAATACCTTCCAAATTCACTGTGTACATATAGGTGTACCTAATGTTTTGTACACTCAGTTTATATATATATATATACCACTGTGTGTGTGTGTGTGTGTATATATATATAAATAATACACCTACCACTGTGTATATGTGTGTATATATATAGATATAATACACCTACCACTGTGTATATGTGTGTATATATATATATAGATATAATACACCTACCACTGTGTATATGTGTGTATATATATATATAGATATAATACACCTACCACTGTGTATATGTGTATATATATATATAGATATAATACACCTACCACTGTGTATATGTGTGTATATATATATATAGATATAATACACCTACCACTGTGTATATGTGTGTATATATATATATAGATATAATACACCTACCACTGTGTATATGTGTGTGTATATATATAGATATAATACACCTACCAGACATGTACACTGTATGTGTTCTGAACAGAAATGGACACAGGGTGAAACAGTAAGGACCTGTGTAAATCACCGGCTTAGGGAATCCTGTGACCTCACCCATCCTTTCAGTCTGCAGAAGCTATATATATATATATAGCTATATGTCCCACTGTCTACATGTCACTCATTGTCATCTGGACCTCCAAGCCAGTTCTGTTGCTTTTTTTCTATTCTTCCCCTCTAATCAGGGAATGATTTAGACCTGGGACACCAGGTGAGTGCAATTCATTATCAGGTAGAAGAGAGAACCAGCAGTAGTTCGGACCTCATATAGGATGAGATTTGAAGACCCTGCTCTGTTCACAGTTATCTCCATAAAGTAGTGTCATGTATCCTATTGTGAATGAGATGGTGACAAAAAATAATGAGAAATTTAGCTTTAGGTGATCTGAGGGCAAGTGTGTGTGCTTGGTGCGTGTGTGTGGTGTGCTTGGTGTGTGTGTGTGCTTGGTTTGTGTGGGTGACTAGGGAACGTCCAACACCCTCAGGGTCCTCAATAGGACCTCTCACCCTCTATTTGCTCACCCTCACCAGACCCAAGTTTGGGGAGAGCTGCATTGGCTGACTGTTCATACCCACGTCTCCCTCTATCATCCTGTCCAATACCCTCTAACTTCACACCACCCCTCTACCCCAATACCCCCCTAACCTCACCCCAACCTACCACTCCACCCTATCCCACCTACCTCTCCACCCTATCCCACCTACCTCTCCACCCTATCCCACCTACCTCTCCACCCTATCCCACCTACCTCTCCATCCTATCCCACCTACCTCTCCACCCTATCCCACCTACCTCTCCACCCTATCCCACCTACCTCTCCACCCTATCCCACCTACCTCTCCACCCTATCCCACCTACCTCTCCACCCTATCCCACCTACCTCTCCACCCTATCCCACCTACCTTTCCACCCTATCCCACCTACCTCTCCATCCTATCCCACCTACCTCTCCACCCTATCCCACCTACCTCTCCACCCTATCCCACCTACCTCTCCACCCTATCCCACCTACCTCTCCACCCTATCCCACCTACCTCTCCATCCTATCCCACCTACCTATCCATCCTATCCCACTTACCTCTCCATCCTATCCCACCTACCTCTCCATCCTATCCCACCTACCTCTCCATCCTATCCCACCTACCTCTCCACCCTATCCCACCTACCTCTCCACCCTATCCCACCTACCTCTCCATCCTATCCCACCTACCTTTCCACCCTATCCCACCTACCTCTCCACCCTATCCCACCTACCTCTCCACCCTATCCCACCTACCTCTCCACCCTATCCCACCTACCTCTCCACCCTATCCCACCTACCTCTCCACCCTATCCCACCTACCTCTCCATCCTATCCCACCTACCTCTCCATCCTATCCCACCTACCTCTCCATCCTATCCCACCTACCTCTCCACCCTATCCCACCTACCTCTCCACCCTATCCCACCTACCTCTCCACCCTATCCCACCTACCTCTCCACCCTATCCCACCTACCTCTCCACCCTATCCCACCTACCTCTCCACCCTATCCCACCTACCTCTCCACCCTATCCCACCTACCTCTCCATCCTATCCCACCTACCTCTCCATCCTATCCCACCTACCTCTCCACCCTATCCCACCTACCTCTCCACCCTATCCCACCTACCTCTCCACCCTATCCCACCTACCTCTCCACCCTATCCCACCTACCTCTCCACCCTATCCCACCTACCTCTCCACCATTTCTCCGGTCCCTAACTTAGACTCTCAGCCTCCTCTCTCGCCACAGAGAGCAAACACCCAGGCTGATGAGACTGTAGGGGGGCATTGTCTGCTGGCCAGATGCAGGGGGGGGGTGGTGTTGAGGAGTGGGGCCTTCTGTGGTGGGGTGGCTAGTTTGTTGAACAGCACCAGGATTCTACATTGGTTGGATGGGGTGGATGCCTGATGGATAGCTCTTGCACCAGGGTTCTTTCTCAATTGGCTGTCCTCAAATGCTTGTCTGGACTTTTTGATCTTCTCCTCCAATGCCTTTTGAGCAGGAGGTGAGAAAAGAAGACATGAGGAATCAAGGAAAGATCATTGAGAAAGAGCTGTGGACCACATTGAGATGGATGTGTAATCATTCTTTCAGCCATTTTAAGTCCATGAACTGTTATAAATGTACCTTATTACACACTGACACATGTAGATTCACCCCACAACTCTAACACTCCTGTCTCTCTTGCCTCCCTCCCTTCCTCCCTCTCCTCCCTTCCATGACCCTTAACCCTTTACCCTCCCTCTCCTCCCTCCCATGACCCTTAACCCTTTACCCTCCTGGGCAGCGCTGCAAGGACAAGCTGAACTCTCTGGCCATCTCGGTGATGAACCTGTGGCCGGGGGTGCGCCTCCGGGTCACAGAGGGCTGGGACGAGGACGGCCACCATTCTGAGGAGTCGCTCCACTACGAGGGACGGGCGGTCGACATCACGACCTCTGACCGCGACCGCAACAAGTACGCCATGTTGGCTCGACTGGCAGTTGAGGCCGGCTTCGACTGGGTCTACTACGAGTCCAAGGCCCACGTGCACTGCAGTGTGAAGTCGGGTGAGAGACGGAGAGAGAGGGGCAGGAAGGAGGGGAGGGAAAGAGGGCTGAAGGGGAGAGGGAGATTGAACAAGCATCAGAGAGAGACCGGAGGAAGGAGAAAGGAGGATGTAGCAGTAACACACTGTGCATGGACGTCTGTTTCACCTAACTGCCACTAACGAACAAAAAACAACCTCTCACTCTTTCTCGGTACGTGATAATAGTGAAAATATGGATAGTGAATGATTTGATACACAGTGAATGATTTGAGAGGGTTTTTGACTGCCTTCACCTTAACTGGACACACATTGGACACTTAGCAGAGGAGGGACAGCATCACCTCTACATTCCTTACTAAACATAACATTGAACCACTTGAAGACGCCCTTCAACAGTGGCCACCTCGTCACTATGGATCAAATCAAAATGGACGCCTGCTAACCCCTTCTAACCCCTTCTAACCCCTTTTTTTTTTGGGGGGGGTTCACAGCCGCTTTGGGTGACTGACTTCTCAGCTTCTTCCCTCCCCTAACCCCTTCTAACCCCTTCTAACCCCTTCTAACCCCTCCTAACCCCTTCTAACCCCTTCTAACCCCTTCTAACCCCTTCTTCACCGCAACTGTCTCTTGACCCATCTATGGCCTGTCCATTGTTGCTTAAAGCTTACATTAGAATTAGTAGAGTGACTCACCATTAAGGGAGAGGTAGCTACTGCAACTTTATGTGGTCACTCCCTTATGTTACTGGCATGTTATGCTGCGGCAATATGTTGGTGCGCAGCGTTGCTTCAGTTTACTTTGTGTCTCTCTTCTGCTTCTTCTTGCTCCCATTGATGTAGCCTCATTGATAAAGCCACAGACGTTAGTAGTGTAGCTAAGCGATGATCCTTGTTCAGGACTGATTTGGTTGTCAGGGGAACGGTATAGAACACAGAATAGAGCAGAGACAGATCAAACTGTCTTCTCTTGTACTACGTGGTGCCTGAAATGATCTTTTCCCTCTATCCTCTCTTTATTTATTTTCCCTCTATCCTCTCTTTATTTCTTTTCCCTCTATCCACTCTCTCTATTTATTTTCCCTCTATCCTCTCTCTATTTATTTTCCCTCTATCCTCTCTCTATTTATTTTTCCTCTGTTCCTTCTGTCTTTCCTACCCAGATCGGGTTGCGAGTCACCAGTCCTTGACTTGATCGGAAGACGGCACCGGGCGACATTTTTTTTTTTTCCCCCAACTGAAACCTCAAACTGTGAAAAAGAAAAACCACTCAAGAAAGACATCTCTTCATAGACCAAGAAGTCTCATCTGCTGCTACAAGTGACATCATAATACCAAAGCCTCCTTGAAACTCCATTCTAACACTTACTGAGGGGCGGGGCAGTAGGTAGCCTAGTGGTTAGAACGTTGGACTAGTAACCGAAAGGTTGCAAGATTGAATCTGGTAAAAATCTATGGTTCTGCCCCTGAACAAGGCTGTTTCTAGGCCGTCATTGAAAATAAGAATTTGTTCTTAGTGACTTGCCTAGTTAAATAAAAGGTCAAATAAAACTGAGTGGGGGACCCAAAAACTGACACCAATACAAAGAGCCCACAAGGGAACGCTACCCAACCAGAGCCCTACTACATTCAGGCCTGGAAAGTCGAATGAAGAAGAAGAAGAATGATTTACCAAGAAGATAGATGCTGATCTTGGGTCAGTTTTCTATTTTCCCCACTAATGGAGCTTATGATTGGGGGAACGGAAGCTGATTCTAGACCTGTGCCTAGAGGAAACTTCACCCCTGAACAACCAAGTACATGGCATGTTACACCATACATTGGAGATGATGTGGAGTTTGAGGTTATGTTGGTGCAGTGGGCGGAGTCTCAGTCCACAGATGATTAACCTCCACTTCCTGATTCTCCGATCACTTGGCTGGCCCTGGCCTTGGTCCTACCTTGCACAAATATTTGTGTAGATAGACTTGACACAGTCCCAACGTACCACATCAAGTTCAGCACCTTAAAACACAAATGAACACAGACTTACACACACAAACTGAGGGATAGAAACACACACACACACATTCAAATAGCAGTTTTAATCTTTCAGCCAGCTTTTGTTCTTTTCTGTGGAGTAGACGGAAATAAAGAAGCTAATATTTATTTAAAGGCCGGAATATATTTGCTATGCATAGACTTACTGTGTACCTACCCACCTCACAGAATGCATTGTTTCACAACCTCTCTCTCTCTCAGACTTACTGTGTACCTACCCACCTCACAGAATGCATTGTTTCACAACCTCTCTCTCTCTCTCTCTCTCTCTCTCTCTCTCTCTCTCTCTCTCTCTCTCTCTCTCTCTCTCTCTCTCTCTCTCTCTCTCTCTCTCTCTCTCTCTCTCTCTCTCTCTCTCTCTCTCTCTCTCTCTCTCTCTCTCTCTCTCTCTCTCTCTCTCTCTCTCTCTCTCTCTCTCTCTCTCTCTCTCTCTCTCTCTCTCTCTCTCAGAGCACTCCGTTGCCGCTAAATCAGGGGGGTGTTTTCCGGGAGGGGCGTGGGTGACCCTAGAGGACGGGGGTCAAAGGTTGATCCAGGACCTGCAGCCGGGTGAGCGAGTCCTCGCCTCTTCAGGGAGCGACGGCAGCGGAGAGCTCGTTTACAGCGAGGTCCTCACCTTCCTGGACCGCGACCCTGCAACCCGGAAGGAATTCTACACCATTGAGACAGAAGGCGGGGTTAGCCTGTCACTCACCGCTGCCCACCTGCTGTTCGTGTCCAAGGGAAACTGCTCTGAAGGGGCGGAGCCAACTCCTGGTAGTATGAGGACGGTATACGCCAGCAACGCGCGGCCGGGACAGTGTGTGCTAACCACAGTGTCTGGGGAGGGGGTTGGAAAGGGGGAGGAGGGGAGAAAAGGCCTGGGGCATCTCTCGCGCATCTCCCGGGTGAGTGTGCAGGAGGTCAAGGGTGTGTTTGCGCCCCTCACCCGCCATGGGACGCTGTCGGTGAACGGCATGGTGGCATCGTGCTACGCGGTGGTGGACGGGCATGACCTCGCCCACTGGGCCTTCGCTCCGCTCCGCCTGCTGCACCGTTGGACTGGCTCTGCTGGCGGACATTTTGGAGACACCGGGGTTCACTGGTACTCCCAGTTACTGTACTGGATAGGTAGTCTGCTGCTGGACTCTGGACACTTCCATCCCTGGGGACTGGCTGACCCAGGGAGGTGAGACTCTAGATGGGGAAGAGGAAGTAATGTAACTGGCTTGGTTGGGAGATATACAGACCAGATGACCCACTGGACTGATGCCCCATTGGACCTGACTATAAAAGGGCGGAGTTTACCTTGTTCTCGAGTCTAGCACACTGATGCAGAGGGCGGACTCTCAGGAAAAGGGTGGGGCTTGATAACTGACCACGCCTACTTCATTGGAGAGAGGAGATTGAGCCATGAATGAATCTGGACAGACAGACAATATGTGTTCTCTCACACCATAGTATACAAATCATTGTGACCCCTGAGGAAAAACTAACAATGGGTGTGTCCTCTTCACACAGATGGGACAGGTGGACCTGGTCGTGTCTGTGGTGAGACCATCGTTTCTAAAGGGGGAGAGTATGTTTTATTTAACATTGAGAGGTGTCTCATTGAAATCAAACTACCATTATGAAGAACATCTAAAGCATTTAATTTTTTGATCTTTTTTGATTGCTTCATAGTAAGATGTCCGTAACACGACACAACTATGATGTCGCAACTTGGCAACTGAAGGAAAGTATAGGCTTCATGTATAGAACATATCTAGAGGTATGATATTTTAAGGCAACATTTACTGTATTTTATTAAAGCGATGTCTGAAATATTTATGATTTAATATTATGTATAATGAGATATTTAAAGATTTATTTTTTGAAATTAAATATTATGGAAATGCTCCTGGTTTTGTTTTCTATTATAAATCGCAACATTGTAACTGTCTTTGCTGTAGATATGAACCCAAGCAACAACTTTAAAGGCTGAAGCCATAAAAGTTATATGAAGGCTTCATAAAGCATTTAAGATGGTTGTTTTCTTAAGTCTTGGCACAGCTTTGTCTCACTGCCATCTACTGGTAGACAATGATACGGTACGAGGGTGATGGACAATTCCACGTGATAATACGCTTCTATGATCTCAATTGAACTACACTGCATCGGTGAATCCCATTCAAACCAAGATGCAGAATACAAATATGATAACGATTACATTTTGTGGCCACGACGATATGTAACAAAATGTAGCCTACAGATGGCCTACTTTCTCTCAGATTATATAACTGTTTTAATCATAGATGGTAGACTGTTAAAAACACTTCATATGATTCAATGAAATGAGAAAGTAGAAGTCTATTCGCAGCAGCAACTCTCACACACCGGTTGCACCCATAACAGTTGGCGAGTCGGCTAATAAGTGTTAACTACTGTGCCTTTAAGAGGATGGACGAGCAGAGGGGAAATTTAATCGCTCCTTAACGGACCAAAGGCTCATCAATTGACTGACGAGCAAGAAGGACGATTTTCGGATCTTTACTGCGTCAATTCGCTTTTTGCAGCGTCAATTGCCAAAAAGTTACTTTTTTCTTTGTTTTTACACGTGGGACTATGTTGTTAAACTAGTTTATTAGATTACGTGTTGCACCTTTCAGAAACAGTCATCGGGATTACAATTACGCGCTACCCACACCGTTATCGAGGGCTTTTACGCAGCACGGAGTCCTGGGGAGTCCCTCGCATCCGCCCATATCCTGCCTCCTGTTCGACAAGTTCTGTCCCTTTCTTTCCTCACACCAGTTTACATCGCATAGCTGTTAATTGGGGATTCGGAGCAGTAAAGACCGGTAAAATGGCTGAGGAGCAGGGGAAAACGGGGAAAGGGATCAACACTGGGAAACTGGCCACCAGCATGCAGAAAAGACTTAGCAGAGCGCAAGAAAAGGTAAGCAGGTAGACTGAGACGTGAACTGTTACCCACTTTCACGCCACGTTTTTTTTTCTCTCAATTGAAACCGCACAGAGTGCATTCAACTGGGTACTGTGGCTGTCCAGTTCTACACCCAGCTTTCCATCTAAATGTCAAGCCCGCTCCGCTATTTCTATTTGCGTTCTCGGCCTCATTTGTGAATCTAACCCGTTAGTTTTGACAGGCAGCAGGGGGTTGGGTTATTGCAGAAAGAGCCGAATGCGCTGACAAATTAAATTGCAGCCACACGCATGCTTATTTTTCTAACCGGTTGTCTTTGTTCTATCCAAATAACTACTTTCTTACAATGCATGTGTTACATTGTACACTGTTACAGTAGGATGTTAGGCTAGGCTAGTCTACACTATCTCTCAGCGAAGTGGAGGGTATTCCTAAACTGTTTGTTTGACCAGTTAAAAAAAAATGTTTTTTACTTTTGTGTCTAGTCCTGGAAATATCCTCACTGAGTGAAGTTTGAAATTGTGAGCACGATTATTAATTATATAAGTAATTACATGATAGTGTCAGAATAACATTTTAAGGAGACTTTCTGCTTTCTAAAGCCAAACTTCTCCCAAGTGAAGCAGGCAGGAAATGTTGTCTAGTCCGATGACTCTTTGCCTAAACCCTTGGGAATTAACGACCACAACAACACCAGACTCTGGCATACAGGAAGCTCAGTCAACTGCAAGGGGGAAATAAACCATGGAACAGACAGACCTGGGTCTTCTCTTCAGCTCTAGTTTACCACAGTGGGACACCTCGGTTTCCGTTGGAGTACAGGCTTGTCTACAAATCCACATGGTCACTTCCTGTCATGTCCTCATTATAGGAATGGTAATCCCACTCCTGCCTATTTGGCTTGGAATGACAATCTATGGATAGATGCTTGGCCCCTAGGATGGGGAGTAGGGATGGAAACAGACTGGCTGAGTGTGACTTGGCTTTCTTGTGTGTTTGTCCGTCTGATAATGTGTATACATACAGTGCATACGTGTGTTTGGGAGAGTGCTTGCCAACCCTCCTGGTTTGACCTTTGACCTGGAGTCTTCTGGCATTAACCTTCATCCCCAAGTCAGCAGTAGAGCTATTTCAGGAGATTGAATTCATCCCTGAATTAAATCGATAACTTGAAACTTAAACAAAAAAGTAAAAGGAGTTGTATTATCGGGAATGAGTTCTCCCGGAATGAGTTCTCCCGGAATGAGCTCTCCCGGAATGAGTTCTCCCGGAATGAGTTCTCCCGGAATGAGTTCTCCCGGAATGAGTTCTCCCGGAATGAGTTCTCCCGGAATGAGTTCTCCCGGAATGAGCTCTCCCGGAATGAGCTCTCCCGGAATGAGCTCTCCCGGAATGAGCTCTCCCGGAATGAGCTCTCCCGGAATGAGCTCTGTCTGAGTTTACGCTTCTCAAGCTGGGAAGCAACGTTTGAATCACTTCCTTGTTACCCTCACCTGAAAAACTTGAATGTTTCTGTCCCCACCCTCATTAACCATCTCATTCCTCAACATCATAGCCACTATTCTTGTGTTACCATACTTTCAAGTCTCATCCATCGCTCGGCTATTAGAGTGAGAAAGGCAGAAATGTATTTTCCCCCTCTGTCCCACCCATTCACCCTGCCACCAGCTGTCTTCTCTGACCATTCCCACCCATTCTGCCACCAGCTGTCTTCTCTGACCAGTAACTCTGTCCCACCCATTCACCCTGCCACCAGCTGTCTTCTCTGACCAGTAACTCTGTCAAACCCCTTTGCCACCAGCTGTCTTCTCTGACCAGTAACTCTGTCCCACCCATTCACCCTGCCACCAGCTGTCTTCTCTGACCAGTAACTCTGTCCCACCCATTCACCCTGCCACCAGCTGTCTTCTCTGACCAGTAACTCTGTCCCACCCATTCACCCTGCCACCAGCTGTCTTCTCTGACCAGTAACTCTGTCCCACCCCTTCACCCTGCCACCAGCTGTCTTCTCTGACCAGTAACTCTGTCCCACCCCTTCACCCTGCCACCAGCTGTCTTCTCTGACCAGTAACTCTGTCCCACCCATTCACCCTGCCACCAGCTGTCTTCTCTGACCAGTAACTCTGTCCCACCCATTCACCCTGCCACCAGCTGTCTTCTCTGACCAGTAACTCTGTCAAACCCCTTCACCCTGCCACCAGCTGTCTTCTCTGACCAGTAACTCTGTCCCACCCATTCACCCTGCCACCAGCTGTCTTCTCTGACCAGTAACTCTGTCCCACCCATTCACCCTGCCACCAGCTGTCTTCTCTGACCAGTAACTCTGTCCCACCCATTCACCCTGCCACCAGCTGTCTTCTCTGACCAGTAACTCTGTCCCGCCCCTTCACCCTGCCACCAGCTGTCTTCTCTGACCAGTAACTCTGTCCCACCCATTCACCCTGCCACCAGCTGTCTTCTCTGACCAGTAACTCTGTCCCACCCCTTCACCCTGCCACCAGCTGTCTTCTCTGACCAGTAACTCTGTCCCACCCATTCACCCTGCCACCAGCTGTCTTCTCTGACCAGTAACTCTGTCCCACCCATTCACCCTGCCACCAGCTGTCTTCTCTGACCAGTAACTCTGTCAAACCCCTTCACCCTGCCACCAGCTGTCTTCTCTGACCAGTAACTCTGTCCCACCCATTCACCCTGCCACCAGCTGTCTTCTCTGACCAGTAACTCTGTCCCACCCATTCACCCTGCCACCAGCTGTCTTCTCTGACCAGTAACTCTGTCCCACCCATTCACCCTGCCACCAGCTGTCTTCTCTGACCAGTAACTCTGTCCCACCCATTCACCCTGCCACCAGCTGTCTTCTCTGACCAGTAACTCTGTCCCACCCATTCACCCTGCCACCAGCTGTCTTCTCTGACCAGTAACTCTGTCCCGCCCCTTCACCCTGCCACCAGCTGTCTTCTCTGACCAGTAACTCTGTCCCACCCCTTCACCCTGCCACCAGCTGTCTTCTCTGACCAGTAACTCTGTCCCGCCCCTTCACCCTGCCACCAGCTGTCTTCTCTGACCAGTAACTCTGTCCCGCCCCTTCACCCTGCCACCAGCTGTCTTCTCTGACCAGTAACTCTGTCCCACCCCTTCACCCTGCCACCAGCTGTCTTCTCTGACCAGTAACTCTGTCCCACCCCTTCACCCTGCCACCAGCTGTCTTCTCTGACCAGTAACTCTGTCCCACCCCTTCACCCTGCCACCAGCTGTCTTCTCTGACCAGTAACTCTGTCCCACCCCTTCACCCTGCCACCAGCTGTCTTCTCTGACCAGTAACTCTGTCCCACCCCTTCACCCTGCCACCAGCTGTCTTCTCTGACCAGTAAATCTGTCCCACCCCTTCACCCTGCCACCAGCTGTCTTCTCTGACCAGTAACTCTGTCCCACCCCTTCACCCTGCCACCAGCTGTCTTCTCTGACCAGTAACTCTGTCCCACCCCTTCACCCTGCCACCAGCTGTCTTCTCTGACCAGTAACTCTGTCCCACCCCTTCACCCTGCCACCAGCTGTCTTCTCTGACCAGTAACTCTGTCCCACCCCTTCACCCTGCCACCAGCTGTCTTCTCTGACCAGTAACTCTGTCTGCATGGCTGGTGGTCACATTTAGATTCCACTTTGTAGTTTCTGGCTAGCTATTGGCTAACCCCTCCCTAGTGACTGACCTAAAGTTTCACCAGTGGACGTAGCGGAGGAATCTAGAGGACGCTGTCACTGGGTGCCCATCGTGGTTGTCATAGTGATGTCATGCCAGCCTGCACCCTCTGAGGGTAGACACAACGAGCAGCCCAATAATGACCCATGCAGTAAAGCATGATAGGAGAATTCCTCCTGGGGAATCTGGATGTGTCTGAATGGTCATGGGGTGGTGGTGGTGCCCTTTTGAAACCTGACAGCCACCCCTGTCTCATTCAGAAGTCCGACACCCCCTGCACTTTGAATACACTGACCTCTGCACCTCTGCCACCCCAGTTATGACCCTATGCTACTCACATAGTGATAAAACCTCCCAGATCCCAGACCCCACCCTCATGTCCCTGAGGCTCAGCTTGTCCCCCTCCCTCCACCACAGTTCTGCCTTCACACCTGTCCATGCCCTGAAACCCCCCAGTCCAGCAGAGAGGTTATCTATGAATAGCAATAGCTCACAAGGCCTCCATTTTGTGTGTGTGTGTGTGGTGGTTCGCACTGGCATCCCAGTCAGGCCTGAGGGGGTATTTTGGGGGGGCTGAAATTGAACACTGGTCAGCAGCAGCAGGCATGTCTCAGGCCTCTGTCAATGCCTAGTAGAGCAGACGGAGAGGAACACACCTTTATACACACACACACACACACACACACAAGATACACCTCTGCAGCACACACACACACAGTAAACCTGTTTGGCTCCTGGTAAATCTCACTTAAGACCCAGAGAGGCCTAATGGAGTGTCTGTGTGTGTCTAGCACTGGAGCGGAGATTCCTTCTCCATGGATTCCTCTCTACTGGGTAAGGAGAGATATCGTAGGGGGGGGCAGAGAGTTGGGGAAGGAGAGGTGTGAGAGGGGGGGACAGAGCGTTGGGGAAGGAGGGAAGGAGGGGGGACAGAGAGTTGGGGAAGGAGAGGTGTGGGGGGGACAGAGTTGGGGAAGGAGAGGTGTGAGAGGGGGGGACAGAGAGTTGGGGAAGGAGAGGTGTGAGAGGGGGGGGGGACAGAGAGTTGGGGAAGGAGAGGTGTGAGAGGGGGGGGACAGAGAGTTGGGGAAGGAGAGGTGTGAGAGGGGGGGGGGGACAGAGAGTTGGGGAAGGAGAGGTGTGAGGGGGGGGACAGAGAGTTGGGAAGGAGAGGTGTGAGAGGGGGGGGACAGAGAGTTGGGGAAGGAGAGGTGTGAGAGGGGGGGACAGAGAGTTGGGGAAGGAGAGGTGTGAGGGGGGGGGGACAGAGAGTTGGGGAAGGAGAGGTGTGAGGGGGGGACAGAGAGTTGGGGAAGGAGAGGTGTGAGAGGGGGGGGGAGTTGGGGAAGAGAGGTGTGAGAGGGGGGACAGAGAGTTGGGGAAGGAGAGGTGTGAGAGGGGGGGGGACAGAGAGTTGGGGAAGGAGAGGTGTGAGAGGGGGGGGGACAGAGAGTTGGGGAAGGAGAGGTGTGAGAGGGGGGGGACAGAGAGTTGGGTAAGGGAGATATCGTGAGAGGGGGGGGACAGAGAGTTGGGAAAGGAGAGGTGTGAGAGGGGGGGGACAGAGAGTTGGGGAAGGAGAGGTGTGAGAGGGGGGGACAGAGAGTTGGGGAAGGAGAGTGTGAGAGGGGGGGACAGAGTTGGGGAAGGAGAGGTGTGAGAGGGGGGGGGGACAGAGAGTTGGGGAAGGAGAGGTGTGAGAGGGGGGGGCAGAGTTGGGGAAGGAGAGGTGTGAGAGATGGGGGGGGGGGGGGACAGAGAGTTGGGGAAGGAGAGGTGTGAGAGATGGGGGGGGCAGAGAGTTGGGGAAGGAGAGGTGTGAGAGATGGGGGGGGCAGAGAGTTGGGGAAGGACAGGTGTGAGAGATGGGGGGACAGAGAGTTGGGGAAGGAGAGGTGTGAGAGATGGGGGGGAATAAGTGACGGTACACAGAAAAATACATCACACACAGTCCCTCTCTGTCACACACACAGTCCCTCTCTGTCACACACACAGTCCCTCTCTGTCACACACAGTCCCTCTCTGTCACACACAGTCCCTCTCTGTCACACACAGTCCCTCTCTGTCACACACAGTCCCTCTCTGTCACACACAGTCCCTCTCTGTCACACACACAGTCCCTCTCTGTCACACACACAGTCCCTCTCTGTCACACACACAGTCCCTCTCTGTCATACACACAGTCCCTCTCTGTCACACACACAGTCCCTCTCTGTCACACACACAGTCCCTCTCTGTCACACACACAGTCCCTCTCTGTCACACACACAGTCCCTCTCTGTCACACACACAGTCCCTCTCTGTCACACACACAGTCCCTCTCTGTCACACACACAGTCCCTCTCTGTCACACACACAGTAAACCCATTTGGCTCCTGGTAAATCTCATTAAGACCCAGAGAGGCCTAATGGGGTGTGTGAGGGGGAGAGAGAGAGACTGTGTATTTTTCTGTGTGTTCTGTTACTTCTGGTAGTTGGTGGTGGAAAGTAGCATGACATCCTCTCTGAACATCACGTGGGGTCGGGCTGTTACACTCTGACCTGGGGACTAAAATGTCAACCTTCGGTCAGTGAAGTGAACTGGTTGATTCAGGGCAGCTACAGTAAAACATTCTATCCAGTTTGGCCTGTCAACAACTCCTGTGGTGAATATCACACTGACAGATCTAGAGGCGCTAGAGTTCAACCCTACGGAATATAGAACGGCATCCAGACTCTGGATGAGTCTTGCAATGCTTGGTTGGTGCTTGGTTGAATCAGTCCACAGCAAGGAGAAATGAGTGTGTAACTTTCCTTTTGATGTTCTGTTAGTCAGAACATCACCTCAGGGGGGCTTGGTTGACACGTGGAGAGTAGAATGTGCTGGTCAGTACTTGAGGTGTTGTCGGGAGGGAGAATATCACTGGAAATAGTGACACCATTGCTTTAGGACCTTTTAGTTTCAACCTTGCCACAGCAGGTGCTGCAGACCGTCTAGAAGGCATAAGAATAGAACTAGGGACTTCCCCGTCCTCTTACCGTGTGGAGCTTCTAACCACAGAAGTAGTGACTCGCTCACCGTGTTGAATGAGACCCCGAACTCACGACAACTACGAGCTAAGAGTCTGACGAAATGTACTCCTGAAATGTACTCCCGAAATGTACTCCCGGGACTCATGATCTGTCCAGCTTACAGTAAGGCCCCATGCCTGTTGTTTAATCACTGCCGGAGTTCTTTGAAGTCCTTGGCAGTCTTCTACTGTACAGCCCCTCCCCTTCCTGCTATTTCCTCTTCCTCGCTACACTCCCCCTGACAGACTGCTGCTCATATTGTTCACTTCTTGTTAAAAAAAAATTTTTTTTTTAGAGTACATTATTTGCAACATACCTAGACACCCTAACTATTTGTAGGTTCTTTAGTATGTTTTTAGCATTTGGAGAATGCAGAAATTCTAGTGGAAATCAGTTAGCGGTTCAGGTCGAAAAGTAAACTATCCCTTTAACACTCAAGTCCTCTTTATGGTGGGGGTCATGGATAGAGTTTCTTCCTGCTGCACCCCCCCCATTAGACATTCCACCAGAAGGTTGTAACTTCTGATCTGAGGCATGGTGTTAGACAGCATTGCAGTTGGCCAAGGGGGCAACTTTACAGTAATAATAATATAATAATATATGCCATTTAGCAGACGCTTTTATCCAAAGCGACTTACAGTCATGTGTGCATACATTCTACGTATGGGTGGTCCCGGGGATCGAACCCACTACCCTGGCGTTACAAGCGCCATGCTCTACCAACTGAGCTACAGAACCCACCCAGTAGTTTTCATGGGCTGAATATGGGGGATGATGACGCTGTATCAAGGTATCACGGGATCCCTGAGGTCAAACAAGTTATCTGGTTGTGTTGATGGCATTGGGTCAGGCTAACCTCAGTCACAGAAGATAAGACGTCTGTCTGCACCACTACAGTAAACCAGGCCCCAAGGCTGCTGTTCCACTACAGTAAACCAGGCCCCAAGGCTGCTGTTCCACTACAGTAAACCAGGCCCCAAGGCTGCTGCACCACTACAGTAGACACTACAGTAAACCAGGCCCCAAGGCTACTGCACCACTACAGTAGACACTACAGTAAACCAGGCCCCAAGGCTGCTGTTCCACTACAGTAAACCAGGCCCCAAGGCTACTGCACCACTACAGTAGACACTACAGTAAACCAGGCCCCAAGACTGCAGTTCCACTACAGTAGACCAGGCCCCAAGGCTACTGCACCACTACAGTAGACACTACAGTAAACCAGGCCCAAAGGCTGCTGTTCCACTACAGTAAACCAGGCCCCAAGGCTGCTGTTCCACTACAGTAGACACTACAGTAAACCAGGCCCCAAGGCTGCTGTTCCACTACAGTAAACCAGGCCCCAAGGCTGCTGTTCCACTACAGTAAACCAGGCCCCAAGGCTGCTGTTCCACTACAGTAGACACTACAGTAAACCAGGCCCCAAGGCTGCTGTTCCACTACAGTAGACACTACAGTAAACCAGGCCCCAAGGCTGCTGTTCCACTACAGTAAACCAGGCCCCAAGGCTGCTGTTCCACTACAGTAAACCAGGCCCCAAGGCTGCTGTTCCACTACAGTAGACACTACAGTAAACCAGGCCCCAAGGCTACTGCACCACTACAGTAAACCAGGCCCCAAGGCTGCTGTTCCACTACAGTAAACCAGCCCACAAGGCTGTTTCTCACTGTAAGAAGCACCTCTGTCATTCATTCTGTGGTGCAGGAAGTGCCACTGTTGCCACTGTTTCTGTGGTGCAAGAAGTGCCACTGTGTCCTAGACTAGAGGAAAGCCCTGTGCCATCAGGAAGTGCCACTGTGTCCTAGACTAGAGGAAAGCCCTGTGCCATCAGGAAGTGCCACTGTGTCCTAGACTAGAGGAAAGCCCTGTGCCGTCAGGAAGTGCCACTGTGTCCTAGACTAGAGGAAAGCCCTGTGCCGTCAGGAAGTGCCACTGTGTCCTAGACTAGAGGAAAGCCCTGTGCCGTCAGGAAGTGCCACTGTGTCCTAGACTAGAGGAAAGCCCTGTGCCGTCAGGAAGTGCCACTGTGTCCTAGACTAGAGGAAAGCCCTGTGCCGTCAGGAAGTGCCACTGTGTCCTAGACTAGAGGAAAGCCCTGTGCCGTCAGGAAGTGCCACTGTGTCCTAGACTAGAGGAAAGCCCTGTGCCGTCAGGAAGTGCCACTGTGTCCTAGACTAGAGGAAAGCCCTGTGCCGTCAGGAAGTGCCACTGTGTCCTAGACTAGAGGAAAGCCCTGTGCCGTCAGGAAGTGCCACTGTGTCCTAGACTAGAGGAAAGCCCTGTGCCGTCAGGAAGTGCCACTGTGTCCTAGACTAGAGGAAAGCCCTGTGCCGTCAGGAAGTGCCACTGTGTCCTAGACTAGAGGAAAGCCCTGTGCCATCAGGAAGTGCCACTGTGTCCTAGACTAGAGGAATGCCCTGTGCCATCAGGAAGTGCCACTGTGTCCTAGACTAGAGGAAAGCCCTGTGCCATCAGGAAGTGCCACTGTGTCCTAGACTAGAGGAAAGCCCTGTGCCATCAGGAAGTGCCACGGTCTCTGGCCTGGGTCCTTTTAATTTTTTGACACCTATGGTGTTGCCCCTGCTCTTCTGGTTTTTCAGATCTGAGAGGATTGGACAGGCTAAATCAAATGGCGGAGGCTACAACAGCCTTTGGAAGAACCAGGCAACGGCATTGACACAGTGATTGATTATACCTACCCAGTCTTTTCAGATCTGTCAATACTGTCCCGGTCTTCTTCAGTGATAAAGCCAAAGTGTCAGGGCAGGGGTAGTGTTCAATAGGGCAAAACATGCAACAAGTGTTTCCTATTGGACAAGTTCAGATAGTACCTTGACGTTTCAAAAGTTGTTATATTTTTCCTGTTTTGTGCCTACTGGACACAACCAAGCTCTATGGCAAGAGGCTAGGGAGTGAAATGGAACCTGGTCCATAACTGTGATGTCCAGGAAGTGGTGATCATCCCTGTGGTGTAAGTGAAGGGAAATCCCCTGGTCCCGTGTGGGCCAGGATTAGGCAGCCAGGTGGCTGGGGTTAGTTATAGCTGTGTGGTGGGAGGAGTCAACTGACCAGATTAGCTGGTGACCTTGGCAACATCCTCTGACACAATGACGAGCCAAAGAGCTCGCTCTGACGCTCTCTCAGGTCCACAACAATTTCACTCCTCTCTCTCTCTCTCTCTCTCTCTCTCTCTCTCTCTTTCAAATGCAAAGGGGCTTTATTGCCATGAGAAACATGTTTACATTGCCAAAGCAAGTGAAGTGAACAAAAGTGAGAAGACGCAAAACATCAACAAACTATTAGAATTGAAAAGTAGATATTGAACTCAAAGGTTTAAAAAAAGAGATGAAGTGTTATTATCAGTTCTTTCAAAATGAATTGAAATTGCTTTATTGGCACGACATAATGTACAGTACCAGTCCAATTTGGACATACCTACTTATTCAAGGGTTTCTTTATTTTTTACTATTTTCTACATTTTAAGATAGTGAAGACAAACTATCAAATAATGTAGTAACCAAAAAAGTGTTAAACAAATCAAAATATATTTGCTATTTGAGATTCTTCAAAGTAGCCACCCTTTGCCTTGATGACAGCTTTACACACTCTTGGCATTCTCTCAATCAGCTTCATGAGGATGGAATGCATTTCAATTAACAGGTGTGCCTTGTTAAGATAATTTGTGTAATTTCTTTCCTCCTTAATGAGTTTGAAAAGTTTATTCAAGTGCAGTTGCAAAAAAACATCCAGCTCTATGATGAAACATGAAACCGCCACAGGAACATGAGGACCGCCACAGGAATGGAAGACCCAGAGTTACCTCTGCTGCAGAGGATGAGTTCATTAGAGTTACCTCTGCTGCAGAGGATGAGTTCATTAGAGTTACCTCTGCTGCAGAGGATGAGTTCATTAGAGTTACCTCTGCTGCAGAGGATGAGTTCATTAGAGTTACCTCTGCTGCAGAGGATGAGTTCATTAGAGTTACCTCTGCTGCAGAGGATGAGTTCATTAGAGTTACCTCTGCTGCAGAGGATGAGTTCATTAGAGTTACCTCTGCTGCAGAGGATGAGTTCATTAGAGTTACCTCTGCTGCAGAGGATGAGTTCATTAGAGTTACCTCTGCTGCAGAGGATGAGTTCATTAGAGTTACCAGCCTCAGAAATTGCAGCCCAAATAAATGCTTACAGACGCATTTCAACATCAACTGTTCAGAGGAGGCTGCGTATCAAATCAAATGTATTTATATAGCCCTTCATACATCAGCTGATATCTCAAATTGCTGTACAGAAACCCAGCCTAAATCCCCAAACAGCAAGCAATGCAGGTGTAGAAGCACGGTGGCTAGGAAAAACTCTCTAGAAAGGCCAAAACCTAGGAAGAAACCTAGAGAGGAACCAGGCTATGTGGGGTGGCCAGCCTCTTCTGGCTGTATCATAATGACACGCGTCACCAATGCAGCCATATGTCTACAGTATGATGTCATTACTGACCTAATGGACATGTGCAATCAATGTGCCCCTTGTCATCATACATCTGAAGCAGAGAATGGTGAAACTCACATCATTTGCATATTGATGAACTAGCTATACATGTTCTCAGTTCAAACTGATGCACTAGGTCATGTATATGAGGCTAACCATAAGATGTTCTACATGATGTTTCTGACATGAAATGGTTTGGTGCAAATCCAACCCTTGGATTCTAGGTACAGTACTGTACATGGAAATAAGGAGCTGGGTGTGTTGGGGGGAGCGTTTGTATTCTACCTTGTTTATTTTCTGAGAATGATTTTAGACTACTGAGACAAAAGCAGAAGGTCAATGGCATGGAGGAGGATTGCAGAGATGTTGATAGTGAGATAGATTTGCACAACAATGTTTGCAAGTCAAAGCCACAATGTCCTTTACCCAAAGGACCCATTCATGTCCATGTAGGCCAATGTATTTTACAGGAAGTGAGTTATAATCATCAATGCCATGACACAAGTAGAATTAAAGAGCCATAACCATAATCCAATTGGTAGCATATTACATAGGAAATTCATGCGTAAATGTGCTGCATGGTCATTCCGACGTCAGCATTGCCTGTGCACCATTTATGGCGATAGGACCTCTGCAGAAGTACAGTGCCTTGCGAAAGTATTCGGCCCCCTTGAACTTTGCGACCTTTTGCCACATTTCAGGCTTCAAACATAAAGATATAAAACTGTATTTTTTGTGAAGAATCAACAACAAGTGGGACACAATCATGAAGTGGAACGACATTTATTGGATATTTCAAACTTTTTTAACAAATCAAAAACTGAAAAATTGGGCGTGCAAAATTATTCAGCCCCCTTAAGTTAATACTTTGTAGCGCCACCTTTTGCTGCGATTACAGCTGTAAGTCGCTTGGGGTATGTCTCTATCAGTTTTGCACATCGAGAGACTGAAATTTTTTCCCATTCCTCCTTGCAAAACAGCTCGAGCTCAGTGAGGTTGGATGGAGAGCATTTGTGAACAGCAGTTTTCAGTTCTTTCCACAGATTCTCGATTGGATTCAGGTCTGGACTTTGACTTGGCCATTCTAACACCTGGATATGTTTATTTTTGAACCATTCCATTGTAGATTTTGCTTTATGTTTTGGATCATTGTCTTGTTGGAAGACAAATCTCCGTCCCAGTCTCAGGTCTTTTGCAGACTCCATCAGGTTTTCTTCCAGAATGGTCCTGTATTTGGCTCCATCCATCTTCCCATCAATTTTAACCATCTTCCCTGTCCCTGCTGAAGAAAAGCAGGCCCAAACCATGATGCTGCCACCACCATGTTTGACAGTGGGGATGGTGTGTTCAGGGTGATGAGCTGTGTTGCTTTTATGCCAAACATAACGTTTTGCATTGTTGCCAAAAAGTTCAATTTTGGTTTCATCTGACCAGAGCACCTTCTTCCACATGTTTGGTGTGTCTCCCAGGTGGCTTGTGGCAAACTTTAAACAACACTTTTTATGGATATCTTTAAGAAATGGCTTTCTTCTTGCCACTCTTCCATAAAGGCCAGATTTGTGTAATATACGACTGATTGTTGTCCTATGGACAGAGTCTCCCACCTCAGCTGTAGATCTCTGCAGTTCATCCAGAGTGATCATGGGCCTCTTGGCTGCATCTCTGATCAGTCTTCTCCTTGTATGAGCTGAAAGTTTAGAGGGACGGCCAGGTCTTGGTAGATTTGCAGTGGTCTGATACGCCTTCCATTTCAATATTATCGCTTGCACAGTGCTCCTTGGGATGTTTAAAGCTTGGGAAATCTTTTTGTATCCAAATCCGGCTTTAAACTTCTTCACAGCAGTATCTCGGACCTGCCTGGTGTGTTCCTTGTTCTTCATGATGCTCTCTGCGCTTTTAACGGACCTCTGAGACTATCACAGTGCAGGTGCATTTATATGGAGACTTGATTACACACAGGTGGATTGTATTTATCATCATTAGTCATTTAGGTCAACATTGGATCATTCAGAGATCCTCACTGAACTTCTGGAGAGAGTTTGCTGCACTGGAAGTAAAGGGGCTGAATAATTTTGCACGCCCAATTTTTCAGTTTTTGATTTGTTAAAAAAGTTTGAAATATCCAATAAATGTCGTTCCACTTCATGATTGTGTCCCACTTGTTGTTGATTCTTCACAAAAAAATAGTTTTATATCTTTATGTTTGAAGCCTGAAATGTGGCAAAAGGTCGCAAAGTTCAAAGGGGGCCGAATACTTTCGCAAGGCACTGTAAGGGCATTTATACTTATTGCGCTTCGCAGAGCAGTACAGAGCTGTTGTGAAAGAAATTGTCAAGGAACAAGTCAGTCAGTTTGTGTTTATACAGGACCTCCTGCCCCCACCTACCGTCAACCAATCATGTCAATGCGGAGCTCTCCAGAGCCATCCGCATTGTTACAAAATTTGAGAGGCGGATTTGACCTCTGTGTGCCTCTGGAGGTGTCACACCATCCATACGGCGCCTCCGCACCACATTTATGGCTCAAGCATAAATTGGCTCTTAGTTTATCATTTATAATGCGTGTTACTGGTGATTTCTATCCTTTTGGTAGGCAAATTTCACAATTGAATTGACTCAACACTTTCACAAATGGTGGCTTCGATCACAGTTTTGAGATATAGGTTGCTTGAGGTTCATAGCTAACAGGCAGCACAAACATTGTTGTGCAAATCTCTCTTCACCCACCATCAACACCAAGAATCTATGCAATTGTCCTTCATACCTTATGATTTTGTCTCTGTATTCTAGGAAATCCTATGGAATTGGAAATCCAGACACAGCAACGATCTGTCTTTCCTCCATCTTTTGGGGGGGGTGTTGCCTGGAAATAATGACAGGCGGAACTATGTTTAATGATGGGAAGACTTTCAAGCAAACATCTGCTCCTCACCTGACTTTTCAACGACAGCGGAGGCCACGAGTAATAAGCATAAAGTAGAGCTGAACTTTTTCTATCGCTCTGCTAGCAGGGTTCGCGCCGCTAACTTTCCCACAATCCCCTGCACATTGCTCAGCGTGCTCCCATTGAAAATGAAAGGGGCGGAAGTAGTGGAACCGGTACATTACTTCTGCCTCATGCACCAAGTCCTGTTACTCCTATGACCAGAGAAAGTGACATATTCCTCTAAACCTGTTGAACAAAGTGTTGCCAGCGCTGAATAGCGACTTCAACAAGAACTTACTCATAACAACTGCAGCTCTTTGCTGTTTTTGTTGAGTCTCTCGCTAGTCATGATTTTACAAGTTTAAAATCTCACATGATCAACTTTCATGTGCGTTTGAGGCCTCGTTTTACAGTCGAGGCGCAAGGAAACTGCAGATACGGTGATCTGAGCTCTCTGATTGGCCAGTGGTAGACCTGTAGATGCACTTGATTTACTCTTTGGTCCTGCCTGCGAGGCAGAATTCTACCTTCAGACATGAAATGTTTCATAATGGGAACACTGCCTTCCCGGCGCTACGGCTGCTGAATCAAGTGCAACGACCATTAACAGCACGAAGCAAATACAAACAATACGACACAAGGCTTTATTGTTGTGTTTTTCAAAATGTTCCATCGGTAACCATGGTGAAATAGTTAGCTGTGGTGTGCTGGTAGTTTTAGGGCCATATAACACTGCATGTTGCTTTCTACTTGTGTTTCCCAATAGGTAATGTAGTTTTGTTTTGACTGTTGTAATTTGGTTTATTCAGATTGATTTGTTGTTCTGGTCCTGAGACTTCATTCAGTGTGTTAGTGAACTCTGCCCCAGGATCAGCTGGATGAGGGGACTTTTTCTCCCTTCCTTTACCTTGCATATTATCCTCTTTCCTTTCACTGCCCTCTAACCTCTACATTTGTACATCATCTCCCCTAGTCATCAGCTCTTCATTGCACTATTGCTCCCCTAGTCATCTCCCCTAGTCATCTCCCCTAGTCATCTCCCCTAGTCCCTAGTCATCTCCCCTAGTCATCAGCTCTTCATTGCACTATTGCTCCCCTAGTCATCTCCCC
This sequence comes from Oncorhynchus gorbuscha, assembly GCF_021184085.1. Lineage (NCBI taxonomy): Eukaryota > Metazoa > Chordata > Actinopteri > Salmoniformes > Salmonidae > Oncorhynchus > Oncorhynchus gorbuscha. The sequence goes on along the minus strand of NW_025745745.1, from coordinate 322,147 downwards.
TAGTCATCTCCCCTAGTCATCTCCCCTAGTCATCTCCCCTAGTCATCTCCCCCTAGTCATCAGCTCTTCATAGTCATCTATTGCTCCCCTAGTCATCTCCCCTAGTCATCTCCCCTAGTCATCTCCCCTAGTCATCTCCCCTAGTCATCAGCTCTTCATTGCACTATTTGCTCCCCTAGTCATCAGCTCTTCATTGCCCTTCACTCCCTCCTTTTCACTTCAATGTAATGCTTACTTTTCTATTCTTCTCCTCTTCCCCCTCTTCCTTTTAATGATGAAAGATCTTGTAAAAGCTGACGTCTGCTGTTTTTGTTTTCTATTGTTTGGATGAGTCAGAGGTTATAATATTAAAGAATACAGAAGTGAAACTTTAAGGTTTCAGTTTCTCAGAATCCTGGAGATTCAATGGAAATTTTCCCTTGAAAGCTTTTTAGTGAAGGACTGTGCTCAGTCTGGGTTTGGGAAACTGAACCTGAACTGAAGACACTTAAGCCCTGTTCACACTGCAGGCCTTAATGCTGAAATCAGTTTGGTTTTTCAAATCTGTTTTGGAATATTGACTGTCCAAACAGCAAGTGACCAAATCAAATTTGTGTTCAGACAGCAGTCATTTGTTGACATGGCTATGCTAGTTGTCATAGTAACGATGGGTGTGTGCCAGTGGTGTCGGTTGATTTGGTGGTGATGCTCGTGCTTCCTATCACTCAGAAGTTATGTAACAAGTGAAGGTGACAACAATGGCTGCCATAGATGTTTCCCAGTTGCTGTGAATGTTCAAATTCATAGAGGAAGAACACTTTTAGAACCTCAAAGGATAAGATAATCAAACTTTCAAAACAAGTCCCTTTTAGGCTAGCCACAGCAGTCAGCCAGCTAGCCACAGCAGTCAGCCAGCTAGCCACAGCAGGCAGCCAGCTAGCCACAGCAGTCAGCCAGCTAGCCACAGCAGTCAGCCAGCTAGGTAGGTAGCTGTTTATCTTTCTCGCACATTAGTTTGTAAACAGTTAACAAGCTAGTTCGCTACCATGTCATGTTCTTGTCAAACTGTCAACAGAGTAGCTAGCAGGCAACAACATATACCAAATAAATCTGTGAGGGAAAATTAATCTGATTTGACCGTTCAAGAAAAGTCGTATGGCCTACGAATGTGGCTTGACGTTTCAGATTCCATGTGGCTTTTGGCTGTTCAGACTGGAGGAAAAATAACAGATTAAAATCAGATATGTAAAAAAAAAAATGGATTTGAGTAACTTCAACCTGCCAATGTGAACAAGGCTACACTATCCCCCTCCACAAATGAATTATTTTCCTGTGAGATGACAAATCACGTTGCACAAGCCCTGTTTTGAAACTGACATGTGCTTTATCAGGGTAGTTAGTATTCAACATTTAGTGTCATTTAGAAAATTCCACCAGAGAGAGTCAGAGTTGAACAGCTTAACGCTTCAAAGTTCTCCATGTTGAACTAGGAGATGGACACGCAGAGCCTTTCGTGTGCTTGCCAGCTGGTCTCTGCCAGAGACGGAGGAGACACATGGCTTTGACAGCCTGCCTAAAAATAGACAAGTGTATTACCAGTTTTATATCGTTCCTTCAAATCAATTGGAAAGATATCTTTCATTTTTGTAGGTCGGTAGATTATATAATTTGACCTTTATTTAAGCAGGGCTTCGCCATTAAGACTAGGGTCTCTTTAAGTAAAGTATTACTGTGTATGATTTTTGACTGTGCTCTCCCAGGTCCTGCAGTAGCCCTGTAGTGCTCATGTCTTCACCCAGGGTTGTTTGTCTTTCTGTCAGGTCCTTCAGAAGCCCTGTAGTGCTCATGTCTTCACCCAGGGTTGTTTGTCTTTCTGTCAGGTCCTGCAGTAGCCCTGTAGTGCTCATGTCTTCACCCAGGGTTGTTTGTCTTTCTGTCAGGTCCTTCAGTAGCCCTGTAGTGCTCATGTCTTCACCCAGGGTTGTTTGTCTTTCTGTCAGGTCCTTCAGTAGCCCTGTAGTGCTCATGTCTTCACCCAGGGTTGTTTGTCTTTCTGTCAGGTCCTGCAGTAGCCCTGTAGTGCTCATGTCTTCACCCAGAGTTGTTTGTCTTTCTGTCAGGTCCTTCAGCCCTGTAGTGCTCAGCCAGGGTTGTTTGTCTTTCTGTCAGTGCTCATGTAGTGCTCATGTCTTCACCCAGGGTTGTTTGTCTTTCTGTCAGGTCCTTCAGAAGCTGGGTAAAGCTGATGAGACCAGGGACACAGCGTTCGAGGAGGGTGTGGCTAACTTCAACAAGCAGATGGTGAGAGTCCCGACTCTTTCTCCTCCCTCTCATTGAGATGGTGAACCCACTGTTGTGGCCCAATGTTCCCTCCCCTCCCAGCCTACACACACAGGGTTGTTTGTCTTTCTGTCAGGTCCTTCAGAACTGGGTAAAGCTGATGAGACCAGGGACACACACACACTTCACAAGCAGATGGTGAGACACACTTTCTCCTCACTCTCATTGAGATGGTGAACCCACACACAACCCTCCCCTCCCACACACACACACACACACACACACACATAGATCCATAACTGTCCTGAACCTTACTGGGCTGGTTAAGATAGTCTTTTCACAATATCCTTTCCAGTATGGTTCCAGCAACTATGTTGTTTGTGTAACCAGGGCAGCACAGTACAGTTTGGTTCAGTAATGTGAAAATGGCATCATGCTCACATCCCAGTCCAACCCATTGTTGTATTTTCCAGGCCGAGGGCACCAAACTGCAGAAAGACTTGAGGGCCTACCTGGCAGCAGTTAAAAGTAAGAAGCATGTCTGTCTGTGTGTGTGTTTGTACACTACACGTGTGTGTGTGTGTGTGTGTGCAAGTATCCTGTAACTTATTATTAGGTTTTACAGTAATATCTGTCAGTTTCTATCTGGTCTATTTTGGAGTGACACCGTTGTAGTGTTCACACACATTAATACATTCAGACCTCTTCCTGTCATGGGCCCAGTTTCATTTCAGTTTTTGGCCTGTCTGTCTGCCTGTCTGTCTGCCTGTCTGTCTGTCTGTCTGTCTCTGTGATCCTCAGCCATGCATGACGCGTCCAAGCGTCTGCAGGACTGTCTGGCGGATATGTACGAGCCAGAGTGGTTTGGCAAGGAGGAGGTGGATACCATCGCAGAGGTGAGAGAGACTAGCACGGTGTGTGTGTGTGTAGGTGATCTATGGGAATTCAGGATGAAAGACTACCTGTTCCTCTGTGAAAGAGGTGTACAAAACTTCAGAGGTTGAATTAAATGTATAATTGGAAATGAACATGAGAACTTCAGGTCAATTCTATTGGTTGTTTGAGTAAAAATGGAATAGAAAAGGGAACCAGTGTCTAGTTTCCTCCCTCCATTTCATCACGGTCACATTCACTTCTCAATGCAACACATACTCCTCTCTCTCTCACTGCATGTCTCTTTCCCTCCATCTCTCCATCCTTCCGTCTGTAGGAGATGATAGAGAAGGAGATGGACTATTGCATGGAGGTAAAGGCCAGCTAGCTCAGTAGCTCATTCATGACTGTGTAGACTGGTGATGAATGAGGACTAGTGGGAATAGCTGTGGCCTACACTAGATCTATAGCTAGAAGACATGGCACTAGTTTCAGACTAGCTCTGAACTGTACTGTTAGTGGAGCTGTTATTGGGGTGGGGGTGGGTGTATGCGTGAGTGTTTGCATTTGTGAGTGTATTGTTTGACTCTGCTGTGTGTATTGTAGGAGACAGACATCCTGTGGTCAGATTACCATGACAAGCTTGTGGACAATTCCATGATCGCCATGGATACCTATCTGGCCCAGTTCCCTGACATTAAGGTGTGTGTCACTGCAGTCAGGTGTGAGGGTGTGTGTTTGGCCATTTTGTGAAAAACGAAACTCCATAATAAATAAATATAAATGTTTTTATAACATTTTGATTGATTTTTCACAACATTAACAAATGGTACCAGTATGTGTACTCTGTTCTGAGGGCCCTAGCAGAACATATTACACATACTGGTACCGAGGGCTCTACCAGAACAGACTACAGATACTGGTACAGAGGGCTCTAACAGAACAGACTACACATACTGGTACCGAGGGCCCTAACAGAACAGACTACACATACTGGTACCGAGGGCCCTAACAGAACAGACTACACATACTGGTACCGAGGGCCCTAACAGAACAGACTACACATACTGGTACCGAGGGCTCTAACAGAACAGACTACACATACTGGTACCGAGGGCTCTAACAGAACAGACTACGCATACTGGTACCGAGGGCTCTACCAGAACAGACTACGCATACTGGTACCGAGGGCTCTACCAGAACAGACTACGCATACTGGTACCGAGGGCTCTAACAGAACAGACTACGCATACTGGTACCGAGGGCTCTAACAGAACAGACTACGCATACTGGTACCGAGGGCTCTAACAGAACAGACTACGCATACTGGTACCGAGGGCTCTAACAGAACAGACTACGCATACTGGTACCGAGGGCTCTACCAGAACAGACTACGCATACTGAGGGCTCTACCAGAACAGACATACTGGTACCGGGCTCTACCAGAACAGACTACGCATACTGGTACCGAGGGCTCTACCAGAACAGACTACGCATACTGGTACCGAGGGCTCTACCAGAACAGACTACGCATACTGGTACCGAGGGCTCTACCAGAACAGACTACGCATACTGGTACCGAGGGCTCTACCAGAACAGACTACGCATACTGGTACCGAGGGCTCTACCAGAACAGACTACGCAGACTGGTACCGAGGGCTCTACCAGAACAGACTACGCAGACTGGTACCGAGGGCTCTACCAGAACAGACTACGCAGACTGGTACCGAGGGCTCTACCAGAACAGACTACACATACTGGTACCGAGGGCTCTAACAGAACAGACTACACATACTGGTACCGAGGGCTCTATACAATCCATATGGTGTAAGTTGAGAGTTACAGCGTGATTAAAATGTAATGGTAATGTTCCTCTGTTTGTGGAGACTCTGCATTCACCGTAAACACTGCATATGTCTGCTCAATAGGAAATCACCTTTACATTCCTGGTGCGCATCTTTAACGTTTCAGCGATCCTGGTTTTAAATGGAGCCCTGAAACAGCTCAGCTCCCAGACCAGTTACAGGATACATCAATACATACATTGGATGGATCGATAGCTTCTCAAGAAGCTGCAGCCTTCTATCTATCAGTGACTCTGTGGGTATGTCTGTCTGGTGTCTCTGACCAGGCACGCATCGCTAAGCGGGACAGGAAGATGACCGACTACGACAGTGCGAGGCATCACTTTGGCTCTCTACAGAAGGGCAAGAAGCAGGACCAGGCCAAGATCGCCAAGGTAAGATGGCCGCCCGCTGCATGGTTTCCTGGGTTCATTACGGAATCACACTGCTGAGCCAAACCAAGCTGAACCAGTAGTACTGGGATGGCCTGGTTTTGCATCCGCTATCGTTTAAAATAATAAATGCCATTTATTAGACTCTTTTATCCAAAGCAACTTAGTCATGGATGCCTACATGTTACGTACGGTTGGTCCCGGGAGTCAAACTCACTATCCTGGCGTTGCAAGCACCATGCTCTACCAACTACAGAGGACCAGCGTTTCTGCAACCTTCTTGGAAGGAACAGAACAATGTAAAGAGAAAATATCCAGGCCAGTTCAGGTCGGCTCTATAATGTGACTCAGTCATGACTCTATAAAGGCCTTAACAAAGCTAATGCAAATACCCACATTATGATGTCTGATGTCAGTAAGCAACACTCTGCATTGTAATTTTGGCGAGGCATGTTTTGCTATGCTTGGCACATGCTGCCATGGGCTTAGGCTATACCAGTTGAAATAAGCAACCAATCAACCTACTGGGGGGAAAAAGTCTCATTAACCTGTTTTTCATGTGTGTGTGTTTGATTGGGTGTTAATGTACAATATGGAAATACTCTTGCCCTATTTCAAAACTCTCTCAAACCTGCCTGTCTGAATGCTAACCTGCCTGTCTGAATGCTAACCTGCCTGTCTGAATGCTAACCTGCCTGTCTGAATGCTAACCTGCCTGTCTGAATGCTAACCTGCCTGTCTGAATGCTAACCTGCCTGTCTGAATGCTAACCTGCCTGTCTGAATGCTAACCTGCCTGTCTGAATGCTAACCTGCCTGTCTGAATTGCTAACCTGCCTGTCTGAATTGCTAACCTGCCTGTCAAACTACACTGCTCAAAAAAATAAAGGGAACACTTAAACAACACAATGTAACTCCAAGTCAATCACACTTCTGTGAAATCAACCTGTCCACTTAGGAAGCAACACTGATTGACAATAAATTTCACATGCTGTTGTGCAAATGGAATAGACAACAGGTGGAAATTATCGGCATTTAGCAAGCCACCCTCAATAAAGGAGTGGTTCTGCAGGTGGGACAACAGACCACTTCTCAGTTCCTATGCTTCCTGGCTGATGTTTTGGTCACTTTTGAATACTGGCGGTGCTTTCACTCTAGTGGTAGCATGAGACTGAGTCTACAACCCACACAACTGGCTCAGGTAGTGCAGCTCATCCAGGATGGCACATCAATGCGAGATGTGGCAAGAAGGTTTGCTGTGTCTGTCAGCGTAGTGTCCAGAGCATGGAGGCGCTACCAGGAGACAGGACAGTACATCAGGAGACGTGGAGGAGGGCAACAACCCAGCAGCAGTACCGCAACCTCTGCCTTTGTGTAAGGAGGAGCAGGAGGAGCACTGCCAGAGCCCTGAAAAAGGACCTCCAGCAGGCCACAAATGTGCATGTGTCTGCTCAAACGGTCAGAAACGGACTCCATGAGGGCCCGACGTCCACAGGTGGGGGTTGTGCTTACAGCTCAACACTGTGCGGCATTTTCCAGAGAACACCAAGATTGGCAAATTTGCCACTAGCGCCCTGTGCTCTTCACAGATGAAAGCAGGTTCACACTGAGCACATGTGACAGTCTGGAGACGCCGTGGAGAACGTTCTGCTGCCTGCAACATCCTCCAGCATGACCGGTTTGGCGGTGGGTCAGTCATGGTGTGGGGTGGCATTTCTTTGGGGGGCCGCGCAGCCCTCCATGTGCTCGACAGAGGTAGCCTGACTGCCATTAGGTACCGAGATGAGATCCTCAGACCCCTTGTGAGACCATATGTTGGTGTGGTTGGCCCTGGGTTCCTCCTAATGCAAGACAATGCTAGACCTCATGTGGCTGGAGTGTGTCAGCAGTTCCTTCAAGAGGAAGGCATTGATGCTATGGACTGGCCCGCCCGTTCCCCAGACCGGAATCCAATTGAGCACATCTGGGACATCATGTCTCGCTCCATCCACCAACGTCACGTTGCACTACAGACTGTCCAGGAGTTGGCGGATGCTTTAGTCCAGGTCTGGGAGGAGATCCCTCAGGAGACCATCCGCCACCTCATCAGGAGCATGCCCAGGTGTTGTAGGGAGGTCATACAGGCACGTGGAGGCTACACACTACAGCGCCTCATTTTGACTTGTTTTAAGGACATTAAATCAAAGTTAGGTCAGCCTGTAGTGTGGTTTTCCACTTTAATTTTGAGTATGACTCCAAATCCAGACCTCCATGGGTTGATAAATTTGATTTCCATTGATAATTTTTGTGTGATTCTGTTGTCAGCACATTCAACTATGTAAAGAAAAAAGTATTTAATAAGAATATTTCATTCATTCAGATCTAGGATGTGTTATTTTAGTGTTCCCTTTATTTTTTTGAGCAGTGTATTTGTCTTGCTTCTCTCTCACTCTTTCTGTCTGTCCGTCCGTCTGCATGGCTAGCCGATGTCTCTTGTAGAGAAGGCTGCCCCAGGTTGGGCCCAGGGGATTCTGTCTGCTCATCAAATAGCCCAAACTAACCTGACCAGAAACCAGGTGACTGATGTCTAACTAACTCACCCTCTCACCCTGACCCCCCCCGCCATCCCTTCAACACTGACTTGTCATTCACACATTCTGAGTTCTAATTCTATATTCTATGCCACCATGCCCTAACATTCTGTCTGTATTCCATGTCGTTCTTTAGTTTGATTGTAGATAATGCGCTTTCTTTTGAGTAACATATACTAACAAACATGGTACTGTAGAATTGTTTAACCTCTGTCCAGGCATATACTAACATTGTTTAACCTCTGTGGATGTGTCATGGTGTCTGTCCAGGCATATACTAACATTGTTTAACCTCTGTGGATGTGTCATGGTGTCTGTCCAGGCATATACTAACATTGTTTAACCTCTGTGGATGTGTCATGGTGTCTGTACAGGCAGAGGAGGAGTTAGGGAGAGCTCAGAAAGTATTTGAGGAGATCAACGTAGATCTGCAGGATGAGCTTCCACAGCTGTGGAACAGGTGAGACTTCTCCACCCTCTCACTGATGCTACCAGGCTGATACAGTCTCCTTCCCTCTGTCTTTCTGAAGAGCCACCCATTTACAACCAATGTTATCACGTTGTCTCTTCCACATGTCATCACAGACAGTCACACACACACACACACACACACACACACACACACACACACACACACACACACACACACACACACACACACACACACACACACACACACACACACACACACACACACACACACACACACACACACACACACACACACACAGTGTTGCCAGCCACCATGTTAACACGTTCTCTCTCTCCTCTCTAGTCGTGTTGGCTTCTATGTCAACACATTCCAGAGTATGGCTGGATATCAGCAGAGGTTCCACAAAGACATGGGAAAGGTGAGAGGGAGAGCTGGTTGCCCACCGTCAGTACATGGGACTGATTGATAATACATGTCTGGACTGATTGATTGACTTCCTCCAATCTTTCTGTTTGCAGCTGAACCAGGACCTGAATGAGGTCATGACCAAACTGGATGAGCAGAGGCTGGCCAAGTGAGTGAGACTTGACATAATACCAATGTGTTGCGAATACCAGTGGACTATTGTACATATGATAGTGTTCATCTTTGGCGTACCTGTCTACTTTGCCCCACTGTTATATGTACCTGTACAATCTACCTCTGTCTGGTGCACCTTTTAGGAACTTTATGGTAATTGTAGAGAAATGAGGTCCAATGCGATGCACAGGGTTGGGGAGTAACGGTTTACATGACAACACAGCGAATGTGTTTGATGGATTGTGGGGAAAGAGCAGGAATAGGTTTTTGTAGGCTACAGTCCAAGTTATGTCTTCCAATGGTGCGACTGCTGTCGGCATCCTAAGATGATCCAACTTGAATAAACAGGATGACAGGTCAGGATGACAGGTCAGGATGACGGGTCAGGATGACAGTAGTGGTGTAGTGTAATTTGATATGGATATCACGTGTTATTGATCAAAGCATGTCATTCCATGAGCGCAGCATTTATTTTTCAACTTGAATCAATGAGCCCAATCAGTCCTCCATGACAACAGAGTAGGGTTGGCTAATAAGTCCTTAGTTTTGGTGCTCAGATAAAACAATTAGGCTAATCTATACTTCCATATTTCCAAGTCCTATTCTTTGCAATCAAGAGGTATAACATTTATTGGAATGACTGGAATTCTGATAGAATTTGGTTCATAATTTAAGAATATAATTAAATCTTATTATTATATGTAGTAGAAAGCGATGGGTTAGAAGTCTACATAACCAACCCATAGAGTAAAATGTAACATCCACATATGGCCAGCTATGTCAACTTTAACTTTGATTTATCCTGCAATAGTTGTCGTTCAATTGGCAACACACAGTTTTGTCTTCTTCTAATGCCTGTTAAGGGGAAATTAATCTAAAAGTAACGGAATGTAATCAGATTACGTTACTGAGTTTGGGTAATCCAAAAGTTCTGTTACTGATTACACTTTTAGACAGGTAACTGTAACAGATTACATTTAGAAAGTAACCTATCCTACCCTGTGCTTACACATTCTAGTGAGGAAGTGAAATGACTGGCTGAATATAGAATACTGTAGAGTAAATTACACCCCCCTACAGAAAGGCAGGTAAAGACTGGAAGCCTGGACCCAAGAAGAGGTAATGGACCTGACTGGGAGTGACCAGTATGACAGTTTATATGTGCCTGTGTGTGTCCTTCTGCATGGTGCAGTTAGATACTGACTGAGAATAAAGGACTTGTTGGAAACTACAACTCCCTACTACATCACACAGTTCGGCATGATCTGGTTTATAAGGAGCTTGTTGGAAACTACAACTCCCTACTACATCACACAGTTCGGCATGATCTGGTTTATAAAGAGCTTGTTGGAAACTACAACTCCATCACACAGTTCGGCATGATCTGGTTTATAAAGAGCTTGTTGGAAACTACAACTCCCTACTACATCACACAGTTCGGCATGATCTGGTTTATAAAGAGCTTGTTGGAAACTACAACTCCCTACTACATCACACAGTTCAGCAGCACTATGTGCGCAATGAACTCACAGAAAAAAATAATAAATGGAATTCAAATAATTGAACTGAAGTTGGTGAATTATTTATTTAAAAACCAATAAATAACCGTCATTTTGGTTAATTGCACAGCACTAGTCTCTCTGCATGGTGCAGTTCCATACTGAGTGAGAATAAAGGATTGGAGGACTCAAAACAGGATATATACAGACCTTTAGTTGTCTGAGTGAACCGTCATCTGTGCATGGAGTTCTGCTGTGTGCTTGGACATTCATGGGTGTTCCTGTAGTTCTCAGTCTGAGAGTCTGTGTGTTTCAGGTCAGGCACTCCTGCATGACCGCAGCATGACGTTTGAGGAAGCCTTGTGTTGTGAGTTGGTGTCTCATGCCGCAGCAACGTCCCCAAATAGTTTTTTGCTCTGAGCTGTGTATTTGTGAAGTACTACGCACAGTCTTGTTATATATTATTAATAAAGAATGGTTTCTTTGGCATATGCTCATTCTCCCTGCTAAAATGGGCCTGTGCACACAGATCATTTAATATACTTCTCAGCCCCTTGCTCCCATCTTGCGGTCTTGGTGGATGGTGCAGACTGTTGACTACACAGTAGGGCACACTGTAACAAAATGTTTTGCGACAAAAATAACGAATGTCTGTGTTCTTATCAGAAAACGCATTTCACTCAGTTTCAAAATGTTTTCTCTTAAGCACAGCAGTTGACCCTGTTCTGCTTTCCCATGGTGATACAGGGGGACAGTCTGTGCTAAAAAAACTAATCGTCGCGGCAGCCACCAGATAGTCAGACCTTCACCACTGTGGATGACTGAAACTGATACGCTGCTACATCTTTGCCCGTTGTACTATCATCTTAGTGAATCGCCCGCACATTGCTCCAACACAACTGAGGTCATTGTCCCCCCTCTCGTTCTCTCTCCTCCTGTCCCCCCTCTCGTTCTCTCTCCTCCTGTCCCCCCTCTCGTTCTCTCTCCTCCTGTGCCCCCTCTCGTTCTCTCTCCTCCTGTCCCCCCTCTCGTTCTCTCTCCTCCTGTGCCCCCTCTCGTTCTCTCTCCTCCTGTGCCCCCTCTCGTTCTCTCTCCTCCGGTGCCCCCTCTCGAAAAATGCCCCCTCTCGTTCTCTCCTCCGGTGCCCCCTCTGTTCTCTCTCCTCCTCTGCCCCCCCTCTCTCCTCCTCTGCCCCCTCTCTCCTCCTCTGCCCCCTCTCTCGTTCTCTCTCCTCCTCTGCCCCCTCTCTCGTTCTCTCTCCTCCTGACATGGAAGTCAGTCAGTAATTCTCTCTTTCTTTCCCAGTGAGGCAGCCGCCGCCAACCACAGCGTTACCCCAGACGCTGCACCCAAGGTAAGGTTCCCTCATACAGGGGCTGTAATGTGTCTGACTGTCTCTGTGTTAGTCTTGAGTGACTGGGATTTGTGTGTTGATGAACGAGTGTTATTTTCAGAAGCGTGGGTCAGAAATGCGTGTGTGTGTGTGTGTGTGTGTGTGTGTGTGTGTGTGTGTGTGTGTGTGTGTGTGTGTGTGTGTGTGTGTGTGTGTGTGTGGGAAATCTTGAGTTTAAGGTCTAGTATTATTAAGGTGTTGAATTCAAGAGGGTGGAAAAAGGAGCGGACGGTACAATTGCGAGCACACAGTCGCTAACATTCTCTTCAGGAAAACTCCCACAGCGAGAGATGAAACTAACCCAGAGCATGTTGAATGGAGAGTTTCTCTCCATTGGTTTGATAGACATGTGCTCTTCTAACATAGAAGGAAGCCTCATAGACACCACTTACAGACTAGGGCTGGATCCAATCCATGGCGCGTTGTAGAGCAGTGCATTGCACTTGATTTCTAAAGGTAATTTACGCTTGAGCCAACATGGAGGGTGAGCCAACATGCGCAGCGTTTACAGTAAACACAATCTCCAGGAATGTCAGGGAAATTGCCTTGAAAAGGCACATTGTCGTCTGTTCAGAGCGCTGCTCCATGACACGCCTTGGATTGGATACCAGCCCAGGTAACAGTAACCTACTATTACTAGTATGCCAGTGTGTTTTACTAACCTGTGTGCTGTGTCTCCCTCACTACTGTTGCATGTCTGTACATACTTCCGTGGACCCTCCAGACGAGGCCGGCGCCCCCTGGACCCGCCCCTGTACGCCCGCCCCCCAGCCCCAGACCCTCGTTGACTCCAGCTCCAGACACGCAACAACAGGACATAATCTCGTTCGATGGTGAAGCCCTGGTTCCCGACGCTAACACAACCGCACCGTCACAGGCAACCACCCCGTCACAGCCGCAGGTCAGATGATGTCATAATGTCCCCTTAGGCTTCTATCAACATCATACCCTCAGTGTCAACTCCAACTCAGACGGCTCATAGGTTCTAGCCAAGGGATGGTCTGGTCTCCCACCTCCTCTACCCCCTTGTTTTCCTAGGGATGGTCTGGTCTCCCACCTCCTCTACCCCCTTGTTTTCCTAGGGATGGTCTGGTCTCCCACCTCCTCTACCCCCATGTTTTCCTAGGGATGGTCTGGTCTCCCACCTCCTCTACCCCCATGTTTTCCTAGGGATGGTCTGGTCTCCCACCTCCTCTACCCACATGTTTTCCTAGGGATGGTCTGGTCTCCCACCTCCTCTACCCACATGTTTTCCTAGGGATGGTCTGGTCTCCCACCTCCTCTACCCACATGTTTTCCTAGGGAGGGATGGATCTGGTCTCCCACCTCCTCTACCCACATGTTTTGGTCTCCCCTACCCACATGTTTTCCTAGGGATGGTCTGGTCTCCCACCTCCTCTACCCACATGTTTTCCTAGGGATGGTCTGGTCTCCCACCTCCTCTACCCACATGTTTTCCTAGGGATGGTCTGGTCTCCCACCTCCTCTACCCCCATGTTTTCCTAGGGATGGTCTGGTCTCCCACCTCCTCTACCCACATGTTTTCCTAGGGATGGTCTGGTCTCCCACCTCCTCTACCCCCATGTTTTCCTAGGGATGGTCTGGTCTCCCACCTCCTCTACCCCATGTTTTCCTAGGGATGGTCTGGTCTCCCACCTCCTCTACCCACATGTTTTCCTAGGGATGGTCTGGTCTCCCACCTCCTCTACCCACATGTTTTCCTAGGGATGGTCTGGTCTCCCTAGGGACCTCCTCTACCCACATGTTTTCCTAGGGATGTCTCCCACCTCCTCTACCCACATGTTTTCTGGTCTCCCACCTCCTCTACCCACATGTTTTCCTAGGGATGGTCTGGTCTCCCACCTCCTCTACCCACATGTTTTCCTAGGGATGGTCTGGTCTCCCACCTCCTCTACCCACATGTTTTCCTAGGGATGGTCTGGTCTCCCACCTCCTCTACCCCATGTTTTCCTAGGGATGGTCTGGTCTCCCACCTCCTCTACCCCCTTGTTTTCCTAGGGATGGTCTGGTCTCCCACCTCCTCTACCCCCTTGTTTTCCTAGGGATGGTCTGGTCTCTCACCTCCTCTACCCCCATGTTTTCCTAGCGATGGTCTGGTCTCCCACCTCCTCTACCCACATGTTTTCCTAGGGATGGTCTGGTCTCCCACCTCCTCTACCCCCTTGTTTTCGGCTTGCTCTTTATTTTCTTTCTCCATCCATCCACTCCAGCTACCCCTTTCTGATGATCTCACCTCCTTTCATTCTCTGGTCAGTCCCTCTTCATCCATCCTCCTCCACCTCCTTTCATTCTCTGGTCAGTCCCTCTTCATCCATCCTCTCCTCATCCATCCTCCACCTACTTTTTCACCTACCTATCCATATCTCTGCAACTATTACAGCTGGTAACACCACACCAGTCATCTCCAGGGCCTTCCCAGTAAAATGTCCCAGTAATCCCAGTGCTTATCTTCCGTATGTGGCAGTGTGTGTTTGGCCACAGGAGTGATAATTATCCTGCTCCATATGGACCTGGATGTACTATTGCAGGCCGCCACTTCTCTGGCACCCAAAGTTGGCGTGTCTCCCCATTGGTCAGGCAGCAAGGTCACCAGGTTCAGGGGTCAGTCAGACACAGGCTTGTGGTCCTGGTGGTTTGAACTCTTCCCCTCGTCCAGTGCACAGTCTTTGCATGCTATGCATGGATTCACTCAATGCATGCAAGGGACGAATTGACAGCTTTCCTCACATGGCAGTAAGACTGACAGACTGGGGACAGACACTGTGTCTCTTCAGTCCAACCACCGAGATGGAATACTCTCCATTATTGCAGCATTACCAACAGTCAGCCCACTGAACTTATTCATCAACATTTGTTCCAGTTGAACCAAAGGCAGATTGATGCTCTATTAGATGCTATCATATTATACACAAAACCCTGAGAGGATAATTAGACACACGTACACAGATGGAGAGTGGTTAATATGGCCCACGGACACAAGAGTTCACACTTAAACAGATGAACTTACTGGCTAGTTTCATTTATTTACCCAAGAGAGCATATAGCTAGCTTCATCTATGGGCTTTTATGTTTTTCTGTCCTGTGTAATGTGCCTATATCATATATGTGGTCTTGGATAACAGCACAGTCATTTGGGCTTTTTTGGACTTGGGCTCATTAAATGTGGTTAATGTAGGGCTTCATTAAATGTGGTTAATGTAGGGCTTCATTAAATGTGGTTAATGTAGGGCTTCATTAAATGTGGTTAATGTAGGGCTTCATTAAATGTGGTTAATGTAGGGCTTCATTAAATGTGGTTAATGTAGGGCTTCATTAAATGTGGTTAATGTAGGGCTTCATTAAATGTGGTTAATATGTCTCATTAGGCTCAGGTAGCATCAGGTTTGAATGTTCATGCTGATCAAAGCTCTCATCAAATCCAGACATTTATATGCTTTATGATGCTTTTGAATGTCACTTCCGGTTTCCTGGTGGGAAATACCCCAGAGGAAACAACATATTTATTCCCTGTTCAGGGGCAGAACGACAGATTTGTAACCTTGTCAGCTCGGGGATTTGAACTTGCAACTTAATGGGTTACCCGGGAGAAAAGTAATTTATTCTCGGGATGGAACATTTGTAAGACACTGGGATAATATTAAACCCTAATGGACATACAGGTTGATTCACAAGACTCCAACCAAATAACTTACATATACAGTATTTTCATTTTTTTCTCACCTTTAATTTAACCAGGTAGGCTAGTTGAGAACAAGTTCTCATTTGCACCTGCAACCTGGCCAAGATAAAGCCTAGCAATTCGACACAAACAACACAGAGTTACACATGGAATAAACAAAACATAGTCAATTATACAGTAGGAAAGTCTATATACAGTGAGTGCATGCCTAAAGGTGATTTATGACCATGATATGACATTTCTTGTAGTGACTGTAAGCTTAATTGTAAAAGTAAGCTTAATTGTAAAAGTAAGTCTCAAAAGTGCCATGTTTGTACAGTTTATTATGTGGAGGACACATTTAGGCAGCCAGGACCGCTCCTGCAGTCCTGTGCCATGGTTGAAGTTTGGTCTCTAGTAATTTAAGAGGGCAACTTTATGCCTCCTCACAATGACCATATCATACAAGGCTTTACAGACCGACATAAAACAAATACATAGACTATTTATTGTTCACATTATTTGCATTGATGTATTGAAGTCAAGTGGTGCAGCATTCAAACGCAGTTTCGTGCACCACACAGGACAGTTTGGGAAAGCGACGGTCGGTGGAACTCGATCGCCACCATGTGGACAATTGCTTCAGTTCCGTTGTGGCAGCAACGCTACCAGATATTTGATACAAGATCAAATGTTATGTCAATATTATTATCTCCAAATTGTCGTCGTCGTCCCCCACCCGTGATATATTATTATTCCAATTTAGCTGTTAATCTGGGATTAATTTAACAACGCTTTCTCTCATTTCCGATTGGAGGGCGGATGACCACGTGACTTTCAACCTACCAAGTTGTTACATTGTAACGGTCAAACGTGGCTATTCCCGACGTCGATTATCTCCCAATCCACGCCACACTTTTTTTTATAGCATTAGCTTTAATGAAAAGTTTAGCGCTCATTTTGGTGTGACCATAGTCGAATTTGACGTGTCGGAGAACGGCACCTTCCCCCCGAAAGCATTGCAGTATCGCTTCTCGGCCTTTTGGCTAAGATCAAGTGTAGTATCTGTTCTTATCAGTTTAATATCTGATACGTCCCCTATCTGGGGACCATATATTAAATTGATATTTGGAACAGGGAGATGGAATAGGGGCTTGCTCCGTCCACTCCACGCATCGACCTGGTATTGCAGTACCTCCAGGAACGGTGCACCCCCTATCGTTGTAAAGATAATTAGGCAGAGACAAGAGTTGATTCGTTTTAATTTATTAGGATCATGATGTATATTGTATCTTAACATTTGCGAATGTTGACTATGATAGCTGATGTGAATACTGCGTTAATCTTCTAATCAAAGTTTATTCTTCATGAGCACGGATACACGGTACAGTGAAATGCTAACTTGCATGCTCTCCTCGACAGTGCAATACGCATTATCAAAAATATACAAATAGCTAAGTAGTTAAAACAAACAATTGTTATGATTGGAAAAATATACAAATGTATACACAAGAAGAATATACAATATAAACTCTGAAATGTGCTAAAGTCATGTACTGGTAACATGGACTGCCTCACATGCCAGTAAAACATATTTGTTCTCTGGCCTTGTAAAAAAGTCAATTAAATGTTAATATTTTTTATGTGGCATAAACACAACCAGATATTTTCATCTGATTTGTCAAACAAATCACTTTAAAATGTAGGATATTTTTTGTGCATGTTCTTCCACTCAAATGATTTCAGCATCCAAACTGCATGTTTAACCTATTATTATTATTATATTTGACTAGGGAAGTCCGTTAATAACACATTCTTAATCACAATTACAGCCTACCAAAAGGCAAAAGGCCTCCTGCGGGGGCTGGGATTAAAAAATAGGACAAAACACAAGAGACAACACTACATAAAGAGAGGCCTAAGTCAACAACATAGCAAACTAGTGTCGTTTGATGAATGTAAATAGACATCTGTTGCAAAACACCAAAAAGTATGCCTAATGAAGTTCATCAATTGCCATTAATTGATGCGCCTTGCTGACATTTACCTTTTCTGTAGCCTGAAAAGTCGTAATGTGTATGTAGCCTATTGGATAACAGCAAAATAATTTAGGCTCATTAAATGTGGTTAATGTAGGGCTCATTAAATGTATTTAATATGTCTCATCAGGTTGGAATTTGGATGCTGATCAAATCCAGATATTTATATTGTTAGGTTCTAAATAAAGAGTAAAAACTCAGTAAAGCTCAAACCGTTTATTCACCCAAATGGGTCAGACTGCCGAACAGAGCAAGTCTCCTACTCTTTTAAGCGTTACATCTCTATTGCTCGGCAGGAAGTTAAGTGATGTGGGTAATAAACTGTTCCTTCTCCCTTAATGTGACCTGACCTCAGCCCCCATTCCTCACTAATCCACAGCTCTCCACCCTTATCAGTGACTGCAACCATGTGATTGCCTTTCATTTACTCAGTAACATTAAGTCCCTGGCTCATATCCAACCTTAATTGACTCCACCATATACATTTCTCCTACAGATGCCCATTAGCTTCTGGTGTAGAAACCAGACTGTGGCCCTTCTCATTTCCATAGGATACCTGATGATTCACAATATTTCAAGTTTAGAAGTCAGAACCCATCAGTTCCCCCTTTTTGAACATTACCTTCATACTGTTCAACATTTATATAAACTTGGAAATGACTTAATGAACAAACAATGACATGATTTAACAGTTGATTATGTTTACAAATCCAAGACTTATGGCCTCTGTTCTATAATCACACTATGCACACTCTTATTTTCATCTCTCGTCAGACAACAGAATGACATTTTAGCTTCCGGTTGCTAAGAGAGTTATAGCATAAGACTTGAAAAGCAAAAAGAAACACAAAACCTAACACTGTGTTAAGCTATGCGTAATTATATATGCAAAGAAAAAACAAAGTTTGATAACATGACAATTCCCACTCTCTCTTCACCTGACTCTATGCCTTGAGGATACTTTTCTGCTGGGTTCCACAAAAATGAAGGCCCTAAAAAACCTCCTCATGCTTTCACCCAGTCTTCCCCCGTCTGGCCACAGGTTCCAAGAGGTGTTCTCAAGCCATGTCATTTTCACTTTGCTCCCCATCTCCTTCCTCCTCCATGGCCATCATAACATATGCTCTTGATCAGTCGGTGGAACTCTGGGGCCATCAAGTGAACAATTGCTTCAGTTCCGTTGTGGCAGCAATGATACCAGAGATATTTGATACAAGATCAAATGTTATGTCAATATTATGTTCTCCAAATTGTAAAAAAAAATTAAAAGCACAATCTTTGATATTTGGCGAAAAGTTTAGAGCTCATTGGTGTAATCTAATTTGACGTGTCCGAGAATGGTGCCTTTCGAAAGCATTGCGGTATCGCTTCTCTGCCTTTTGGCTAAGATCATGATATAAGATCGAGTGCAGTTCTCAAGTTGGTGCGATGTCGTCATCGGTCACGTCACAGTCAGCGGCCACTGGACTGAAGGACACGTTGCGATTTCAGTGGACCGGAAAAGACAATTTGATGGAAAGAGTTCATTTTGGAAAATAAGTTATTTTCTGACCTCTGCCTGACAGCAGACGATGTGCACTGCCTGCAACAGAACACAGCCGAGAAGTTGTCTTTCTACACCATCACCCGGCTGCAACAGGTGAGAGGGCTCTTCCCGAGCATTGCAGTATCGTTTCTCGGCCTTTTGGCTAAGATCAAGAGGAAGATCGACTGCATTTTCGCGCGGGATCCACAAGGTGGTGCGATGTCGTCGTCGGCCACGTCACAGTCAGCGGCTGCTGGACTGAAGAACATGCTTCGTTTCAATTGGACAGGAAAGGAAAATTTGATGGAGAGAGTTCGTTTTGGAAAGGAGGTTCTGTTTGGACCTCTACGCCTGACAGCAGACGATGTGCACTGCCTGCAACAGAACACACCTGAGAAGTTCTATGATGTGTCTCTCTACACCATCACACGGCTGGAGGAGGTAAGAGGGCTCTTCCGTGCTAACGCGACAGCACCCGCCCTCGTGGATTTTAACGTTGAGTCCATGTGCAGGCACAATATGAGGGTGCATATGTTCAACCCATGGGTCACTGAAGAAACTTTAGTGTGCTACCTCAGCCGGTATGTGACCATCTTGCCAGGAGTGAGAGACATTAAGGACGCCCTAGGCATCTGGACAGGGAAGAGGCAGTTTCGTGTCCTGCTAAAGGAGGACGAGACCGGCCATGATGGATACCGCCATCCTCCCGCTTCTTTTTCCATCGGTGCAGACAGGGGCTACCTCATGTATGCTGGACAGCCTCGTTTCTGCAGGAAGTGTAGCACGTATGGGCACCTCGCCGATGCCTGCTCACAGACAAGGTGCAGAAACTGTGGGACTATTGGACATACAATGAGGGATTGCACCGTGCCCAAGCGCTGCAGTTTGTGCAACTCTGGGGACAACCTGTTCCGTCACTGCCCGAAGGCAGTCCCCTCTTACGCCAGAGCGGGAAAAGAGCGCAGAGCGGGAAAAGACCAGATGAGGGAGAAGGCATGGAACTACGCGCTATTGAGGAGGTTGTGGATGAGCTAGTGATGGAGAGAGAACTGCAAGAGTCAGGAGAGCGGGAGTGAGACGCCATCATCATCTCACGAGGAGAGAGGAGAAGCGGACAGCAGTTGGAATAAGCAAGTGGAGGAGAAGGGAGAGCCCACCGCGCCCGCGGCTACCGAGAGCTGGACAACTGTGAGAGAGAGGAGAAAGTGCTCGGTGAAAAGGAAGCAGATGAGCCCTGTTTCCCCACTCATCCGCATGGAGGCGATGGAGAAGTCCGCTTTGGGGGGGAATCGCTTCAGTTGTTTTGAAAGCGGGAAGTCTGAGGAGAAAAGCGAGGGAAACCTGGGCAGCGCAGAGGAGACTCTGCTATCCCTGTCAGGCGCTGCCTCCATCGAGAGCAGCGGTCTGGCACCCAGTGGGGTTCCAGCCCCCACGCAGATGGAGGGGGAGCATGAGGAGGAGGACAGTGCTTTCCCGACCCCTATCTTGGTGGACAGTCCTTCGACTGGAGACCATCGTTTCCCAGACAGGCAGCCTAATGAGTTAATGTACTTAGTGAGTTTGGAAAATAATGTCAAATTTAGATAGTTGTCTTTTTCCCTCGTTACCTCATGTCGTCTATTAACCTAGCTAGCATTGAGGTTAGAGGGCTTAGGAACCCAGTTAAAAGGGTGACTGTTTTTTCCCATTTGTCCTCCATTCACTTCTGTTTGTTTTTACAAGAAGTACATTTAAAAGATCAAAATGACGTGGAGAGGTTTACGCGGGAATGGGTTTAGGGAGAGTCCAGGTGGAGTGTCGGAGGGGTGCATTCTACAGGGGTTGGTGTTCTATGTGGGAATAGGGATTTAAAAATAGTAGGAAGTTTTTCGGCAGTACATGGGAGGGTTTTAATAGTAGATATCGATTGGAAGGGTAAATGTTTTAGATTTATTAATGTATATGCACCATCGACACCCAAGGAAAGGAGGGAAATGCTTAACGACCTAGACGCTATTTTCATGACAAGCAGACAGGTGTTTATGGGGGGAGATTTTAATGTGTCATATGACCGAGGTAATCTCGGCGGGCATCTTGTAAAAAGTCTTATAGGTAAATATAATTTGGTTGATACTTATAGAATAGCGCATGCGGATGATCCCGGTTTCACTTGGGGAAACAGCAGGGGCTCGAGGAGCCGAATAGATTGTTTGTTCCGCGTGAACTCCGCGTGCGTCACACCGATATTTTATTCGGACCACAGTTGCCTGTCTGTGACAGTAGAATTAAAAACAATTGAATTTGGAAAAGGGTATTGGAAAATTAATAACGACATTTTACATGACAACTTTAGGGACAAGATTTAGGTCATTTTTCCAGGGCTGTGTAGCTATGAAATCTTTTTATTCTACTGTGGTGGGAGAGCACAAAATTAAGAATCAAGAGTTTTATTCAGAATTTTTTGCAAAGACAAAGTACTTAATAACCAAAGAATTTTATAAATTGCAGAATGAACTAAGAGATCTACACAGCCAAGGAAATGTAAATGGTGGTGGATTAGATAAAGACAAATTGGGTATCCTGCTGAAAAAGCAGCACACATTATTTGAAAAGAAAGCTTGAGACTTCATTTTTAAAAAGTCAGCAAGATAAATGGGAAAATTATGAAGTGCTCGGCATATTTTTTTTTCAAGCAAATTAAATCACAGGGAAAGAGGACTATTTCGGCTTTATTGGACCAAGATGGGGAGATGGTTGAGGATGGAGATGGCATGCTTGGTGTCGCTACACCACTTTTCTCAGCTATTTCAAAAACAAACAATTGATTATGAGAAAGGGACTAATTTTTAAAAAATGCGTGGATGTGCAGATACCTTTAGATATTAGACCAATTAGAAGGGGAATTGAAATTGGATGAAATGTATATGGCACTGAAGAGCATGAAAGATAAAAGTACCAGGAGTGGATGGGCTCTCTAAAGAGCACCAGGAGTGGATGGGCTCTCTAAAGAGCACCAGGAGTGGATGGGCTCTCTAAAGAGCACCAGGAGTGGATGGGCTCTCTAAAGAGCACCAGGAGTGGATGGGCTCTCTAAAGAGCACCAGGAGTGGATGGGCTCTCTAAAGAGCACCAGGAGTGGATGGGCTCTCTAAAGTGGATGCACCAGGCACCAGGTGGATGGGCTCTCTAAAGAGCACCAGGAGTGGATGGGCTCTCTAAAGAGCACCAGGAGTGGATGGGCTCTCTAAAGAGCACCAGGAGTGGATGGGCTCTCTAAAGAGCACCAGGAGTGGATGGGCTCTCTAAAGAGCACCAGGAGTGGATGGGCTCTCTAAAGAGCACCAGGAGTGGATGGGCTCTCTAAAGAGTTTTACATAGTTTTTTGGGATATAATTGGATGTCATCTGTTGGAAGTGTTTAGAGGTACATTTGGTTTGGAGCATATGGGAGTTTCGATGTGTGAGGGGGTAATCTCTCTACTTTACAAAAAGGGAGACCAAGACATTGGCAAATTGGAGACCTTTAACAATGTTGTGTGTTGACTATAAATTATTAAGCAAAGCCGTAACAATTCGCCTAGCTTCTGCCATGGCATATGTTGTTGGTTTAGACCAAACATGCGGTGTGGTGGGGAGAAGATTAACCTGGAACTTGCAATTGCACAGAGACGTTCAAGCCTATTTAGAGGAAAGGCACCTGCCAGCTATTATTGTGAATTTGGACCAGGAAAAAGCTTTTGACATGGTAAACCAGGAGTTTTTGTTTAGAATTATGGAAACATTTGGTTTTGGAAATAATTTTATGAAATGGGTAAAAATTCTGTATAGTAATGTGGGTAGCAGGGTAAATATTAATGGGAATATTGGAAATGTTATCAAGCAATTACGAGGTGTCAGACAGGGTGACCCTCTATCTGCTCTATTGTATGTTTTATATATTGAACCTTTCTCATTCGTAATTAAGACAAATTATAACATCAAAGGCATAATTTTCCCTGGAGGGGATATGCTAAAAATATCGCAATATGCCGACGACACAGTTTTATATTTACAAGACGACCTGAGCTTGAGCGAGTCTATCAAAGTCATTGATGAATTCTCTGTTGCGTCTGGGTCAAAGATTAACAAGAATAAAACAGAAATAAAATATTTGGGACAGTGGAAATGGAGAACGGATCAGTTATGTGGTTTGACAGTGTGCACAGGACCAATGGTAGTGCTCGGCATATCTTTCGGAAATTAAATTAAAGATGACATGTTTAATTGGAAAGAAAAACGAATATCGATTAATAAAAGATTGGGACTGTGGAAAGTGAGGCGACTATCTTTTAGTGGGAAGGTGTTAGTGCTGAAGGTGGACATTCTGCCTTCATTACTTCACCTTGCCTATGTGTTTCCCATGCCGGTGTCCCTAAGAAAAACTTTCATAAGGGTACTGTTTAATTTCTGTTGGGGGGGATATGAGTACACCCGTAGAGATCGGATGTACCAGCCTATAGAGGCTGGTGGAAGGGATTTCCCTCATATTCCTCTCAAGCTAGATGCGTTGTTCTACTCAAACCTTTGTTGCCTTTTGTCGTCTTCTGTACACACGTCACATTTTAATCAAATTCTGGCTGTCTGTACCGTTAAGGTTCATGGTGAAGTGGGATAATAGTAAGACAAAAGCTGAAATGATCCCGTTACATTGTAAGAAAATAGTGGAATGGGCAAGGAAAACCCCTGTCTGCAAAGTTAAAGAAAATGTAATCAACACAGATTTCTATGTGCGAAATTGATAGAAAATTGTCGTCCTAGAGACAGATTACCAATATCGCCTTCCACCTGGCTACGGGCACAATTAAAAAGTTTAGATAAGACTGAAAGATTTTAATTGGCTTGTTTTACACAGACGTCTTGCGGTCCGATCAACATTACATGATCATAATTTGTCCCTGAATAAATTTTGTCCCAGGGACAACTGTTTCGTAATTGAAACAACCCCCATATTTTATGGGAATGTTCTTTTTCCCAATTAGTTTGGGAAAAAATGAAACAATTTTTTGAGATTTACAAAAACATTGATTATGAAGGGGTTGCCAAATTTGAACAAAAAAATGTGGAAAGGGTGCAATTATTAGCATTAGTGACTCCAATGTCCCTTATCAAGACCAAACTTTGGGAGGCCAGATGTGGTGTAGTTAATGACACCCTCAAGTGGTCACAGACGGGATTGGTTCAACTTATAAAACAGGACATTTGGAAAAGAATACAATTCGAAATGGATAAGTGGGGCATCGTATCAGTTAAACAGAGATGGATTTCCATCATTGTGAACGTTTTTATAGCCTATATATATATAATTGTATTCCATAAGTAAAACTGAAATGTTGGCTAAGCCTTTGTACATATTTGATACACACTGAGGTTTATTCAGAGTTCACTTTGGCATATGTGTATGTTTTTATTTATAGAATTGTTTATTGTTTTTGGAGATTGTTAAAGGCACGTTAATCTTAAATGTAGGCCTATAATACTAGTCAGGTTCTGCAGAACAGCACTTTCAGGAGTTTTGCTATTTTTATATTGTTACGGTACTTATGAATCCATGTTATGTACAACGTTATGCACTGAATTTGTAATTGTATTTGAATGTGAAATGAAAATAAAAAATATTTTTCAAAAAAATAAAATAATCTGTTCTTATCAGTTTAATATCTGATACGTCCCCTATCTGGGGACCATATATTAAATTGATTTTTGGAACAGGGAGATGGAATAGGGGCTTGCTCCGTCCACTCCACGCACCGACCTGGTATTGCAGTACCTCCAGGAACCGTCCACCCCGTCACTGTAAAGATAAATCAGGCAGAGACAACAGAGTTGATTAGTTTTAATTTGTTAGGATCATGATGTATATTGAAAGTTCATCTCAATGATTGCTAGATAGTGCTGGTCAAGTCGCTCTTCTAATCAAAGTTTATTTGTCACGAGCACGGGATACAGGGTGTAAACGGTACAGTGAAATGCTTACTTGCAAGCTCAGTGCTATACACATTATCAAAAATATACACATAGCGAAGTAGTAAAGTAGTTAAAACAAACAATTGTTATGATTGGAAATGTATATGAGAATTAATGAATACACAGTAAACTAAATGTGCTAAAGTCATGTACTGGTAATATGGCCCGCTTCGCATACCGGTAACGTTGTCTGAAGTCATTATTTGATAGGCCTGCTATTTTCATAAGACTCATGCGGTTGAAATGTATACAAAGTGTAACTCATCTGCCTGTGTTAAAGTAACTGTCTGTTTATCCCATTGATTCTATGATTTCACACTGCACTTTTTCAAGTGACAAACTTGATATAGTGTACCACGGGTTATTCCTTCGCTTACAGCATATATATATACACATACATACACACAATAGGCTCAGCAGGGCCGGGCCTGGTTAGTACTTGGATGGCACACTGCCTGGGAACACCAGGTGCTGTAAGCATTTCTGTCCAGCAGGGTTTACTCTTGTACTATTTAATCAGGGAGCAACTGTCTTTACACATCAGTTTCTCTCAATCGCCTACAAGCATTTTTTGGAACAATGTTGATTTTCAAAAGTCAACAAGCAACAGAACTTTTGCAAAACAGTAAATGTTTTTTTCAAAATGTAGTTGTCTTTTTAAAACAAAAACGTTCCTAAAAAATATATAGTCAAAATTGCAAATACATTCATCAGAAGAACTGCCTGTCAAAATATTAACAACCATACTTTTCTCTCCAAGAAGACAAAACAAAGTTAGTCTGTCTTTTAAAAATCCCAGTAGATATGTATGCATGTATGTGTATATATATGTATGCGTGTGTTTGCAGTCACTAAATCATGATATATATATATATATGTGTATATGTATGTGTGTTATTTGCAGTCACTAAATCATGATATATATATATATATATGTGTATATGTATGTGTGTTATTTGCAGTCACTAAATCATGATATATATATATATATATGTGTATATGTATGTGTATGTGTGTTATTTGCAGTCACTAAATCATGATATATATATGTATGTGTGTTGTTTGCAGTCACTAAATCATGATATATATGTGTGTGTGTTATTTGCAGTCACTAAATCATGATATATATATGTGTATATGTATGTGTATGTGTGTTGTTTGCAGTCACTAAAATCATGATGTATGTATGTATGTATGTATGTATGTATGTATGTATGTATGTATGTATGTATGTATGTATGTATGTATGTATGTATGTATGTATGTATGTATGTATGTATGTATGTGTGTTATTTGCAGTCACTAAATCATGATCAAAACTGGAAGCACAACTATCCAAAGCTGCAGAATTATGGGTAATTACTCACCTTTTATGCATATCACCAAACAATTTCAAACAAATTTGATTCCTGATAAATTAAAAAAAGCACATTGTGTGCATGATTAATTCATGATATCACAATCTATTTCATGTATTCAATACATAGGCTGGTTTGCTCATAGTTCTGCAGACTTTCCATTTGCATACAGAAACACAATCCACAACAGAAACCAGTAAGGCTGAATACAATGGGGTAACAACTGATATGAATGTATAATCCTCAATCCACACCAAAGCAAAACTCTCTAATGGAAGGTCACATGTAGGAGACGACATAGGAGTCAGCCAAAGTTACTTAGAAGTAGTCCAACTTCATTCTCTGCATCTCTGAAAGTGATTTATTGAGCATTTGTAAAATAACAGGAAAATATTCCACCCTAGTCGTGGTTAAAAGGTGTTTAGCTGAATCCTTGATATAAAGTTCTTCCCTAGTGTAGTTGACAGTTGCCATGGTTACACAGCATTTTCTAATCTTATCTGGTCTCTCATCTCTTATTGCCTCACGGAAGGCAGCTTCCTGGGACTCATGGGAGGTAAGCACTTCCTGTATTTTCCCTCTCCAGCCCTCCTGATTGCTCTCCATGTTTGGGAAAAGTATACTTAAGGGTGGTACGTGCATTACGCGAGGGCTGTGACCTGTTAAGTGGCCAGTTCGAATCCAAGTTGCAACTATACCCAACATTCCTAAATAATCACATTTATAGTAAACTGACTGACTGAACAAAAAGCTTTAAATATGTGACAAAACAATTATTGGTGCTTCCCTCCCTAGTGACACAGTAGACTAGGCACTGGGATATAAACCAGAAGGTGACAGGTTCTAATCTGGGCAATACCCTTTCTCAAAAAATATTGCCATTTGGCAACTTTTTAAAACAAGCATAACTTTTTCTTACAGGATTGTTCCCTGTTTCTGTTTTTAAAATCGGCAACATTAGTAGAATCACTCACCATATTCTACTATAAATTTTATTAGTCAAGCAGGAATGTTGTTTTAGGTGTTCTGAATAACAGCTCCATCAAAATTAGCAGAACACTTATGGTTCTATTCAATCCACAAAGTGATCGTATAATATACATGCGTTGTGTTTAGAAAATAACAAATACAGAAAAGCATCCCTGCAGTAAAAGATCTCAAACAGTGATGACGGACATTGACAGGACGGTCACAGCCACAGTTCACTGGTTAGGTAGGACACAAGATATATTTTAGATAGGAGCAACAGTAATGACACATGTCCTCAATGGGAAGTGATATTAATCCATAAATACAGAGTACAACCCTTTATATAAACATTCACTTAATGTCACCTGCTAGCAAATCACCTGCTGGCAATAGCTAGCGTGACATTGTAGTGCAGTGACCAAAGGTGCTAGTTAGCTAGTCATTAACATGGCTAAACCAGCCAATAATATAATATATATATATAAAACTTGGTTTACTTGCTGAACTAGGTTTTCAATACATTAACGGCAAAATAAATATATACATATTCGCTATTGACTTTAGGATAAATGAACCAGTTTTCCAAAAACACCTGTGTTATAAAGTTTTTATATAGAGAGGAGACACGAACCTTCTCTCAGACTGAGGAGCAGAAAGACCAACTTTCCAAATAGGGGGGAAGCACTCAAAACCCACTAGTTGTTCTTTCAAAGAAAAGAATACAAAATGCTAAGTCTGAAGACTTCTCGTATTAAACACCTCTTGTAAACTCCCCATCCCGGATCTGGAAGAATTGTCATCAACTGACACTAAGTAGCATAAAGCAACAGACAAAAAAAAATATTGCTAGAAATATTAATATTCATGAAATCACAAGTGAAAACACAGCTTAGCCTTTTGTTAATCACCCTGTCATCTCAGATTTGGAAAATATGCTTTACAGCCAAAGCAAGACAAGCATGTGTGTAAGTATATCGATAGCCTAGCATAGCATAGCATTATGCCTAGCTAGCAGCAGGCAATCTGGTCACGAAAATCAGAAAAGCAATCCAATTAAATCGTTTACCTTTGAGCTTCGGATGTTTTCACTCACGAGACTCCCAGTTAGATAGCAAATGTTCCTTTTTTCCAGAAAAATTATTTTTGTAGCCAAAAATAGCTCCGTTAGTTCTTCACTCAGCTAGTTCTTCACTCAGCAAGACCAGGTGGAAAAATGGCTACCTCTGTCTTTTGCGGGAGAAATACACAAAGAGCCATCAGGTGGACACTAACGCAATGTTGTCGCTCAGGCTCATTTTTCAAAATAAAAGCCTGAAACGATGTCTTCTGATAGACACATTAGGGAAGCCATAGAAAAGGGAATCTCGTTGATATCCCATTCACTGCTCAATAGGGAAGCCTAGGAAGGGACTCTTATTTAGAAACCGCTGCTTCCTGATTGGATTTTTCTCATTCTTTTGCCTGCAATATCAGTTATGTTATACTCACAATATCTGCACTGAAAGTAAAGGGGCTGAATAATTTTGCACGCCCAATTTTTCAGTTTTTGATTTGTTAAAGTTTGAAATATCCAATAAATGTCGTTCCACTTCATGATTGTGTCCCACTTGTTGTTGATTCTTCACAAAAAATACAGTTTTATATCTTTATGTTTGAAGCCTGAAATGTGGCAAAAGGTCGCAAAGTTCAAGGGGGCCGAATACTTTCGCAAGGCACTGTATATCTACAAAGTTTGTATACTGAATGTGGCCCTGGGCATTTGGGATAATTGTTTTTAATTTGTACTTTTATTCAATGTTCTAGGATATTTCCTTTCAAGCATTTTCTTTGAAACATTAGTAGCAATAGGAATGTTCTTGGTTTGTTGGGTACCATATTCTGCAGACACTTGAATGGCGAGCTGATCTCTGGCAGCACTCACAGATCTCTCTCTTATCTTCTCTTGGTCTGTTATCCCTTATCCTACAATTCCTGCTTTTGACCCATGACCCCTTTATGCCCTGTGGCTTTTTGTCATCAAACCGTCGGTCCCATTCCAAATTATCCTTGTTGCTCCACCCACGTGCACCTTGGCCACCCCTCTACCTGCCATACTGCCTCGCCCCCTTCCCTCCTCAGCCTGAACCCGAGCATCCCCC
The DNA here is from genome assembly GCF_021184085.1 of Oncorhynchus gorbuscha. Classification (NCBI taxonomy): domain Eukaryota; kingdom Metazoa; phylum Chordata; class Actinopteri; order Salmoniformes; family Salmonidae; genus Oncorhynchus; species Oncorhynchus gorbuscha. The sequence goes on along the minus strand of NW_025745745.1, from coordinate 292,617 downwards.
TGCAGCGGAGGAGCCCCAGCAGAACGACGACAAAGAGTCCCAGGAGACCAAGGCCGGCTGGGAGGAAGATGAGCCTGCAGCCAACCAGGGTGGCTGGGGCAATGAGACTGGGGCCGCCCCGAGCTGGGATGCTGAAGAGACACAGGCTTCTCAGGCATGCTGGGACCAGGATGTGACCCAGACTGGGCATTCTCAGGGTGTCTGGGGCAATAATGGGGCCCAGGTAGGGGAAGAGGCTGCAGATGCTGCCTCTGATGGACAGGCAGGCTGGGGTGATGCGGGTGCCCAGGCTGGGTGGGCAGAGGAGCCAGCTGCAGACGGGCAGGTGGGCTGGGCTGAGTCTGGGCAGACTGGCTGGGCTGACTCAGAACAGAGCGTGAGTAGGCGGGGAACGAGGAAGTACTGTAGGGGAGTGTAGATGTGCTATAGGTAGCGCTGGTAGATGGACAGGAGGTTCATTACAGTAGTGATGGGAGACCAAGGCTTCAGAAGGGTGTTGATCGTTGACTGGGACAAACAAACACCCTGTGATTACCCCATCTGACAGGAGGTTGATCAAGTTTCAGTCTCCCATCTTTAGGATCCGTAGATAGATGGCATGGCTGTTGTGGCAGTCTGATGGTGGCACATGTTGACAGGTTGTGCCCAGGGAGAGAGTCTTTGTGCCTGTGTGTATGTATTCCTGTGAAGTCTTCATACCTGTATGTGTATGCTGATCTTTGTGGGGTGGGAGGGATACATGTCCATTGGGAATTCTCACCTCCCCTTTCTCTCCCTTCCAGACTGACACTGCTGTGGCAGCCGCTGCAGGGGCTGCAACCGTAAGTACTGGAGTAAATGGGCCATTCATATGTAGTACAAACATTGGGTCCCTGGCATATCACTCCCTCTACAGTGTGATGTAACCATTGTAGAATTGATTGACCACTTAATACATTTCTCAGTATCAAATTAAGCCTTTTCTCTGCTTATTTCTGAATCCAGACTGCGGTGACCAATGGGTCTTCTGAGGTGCTGCCGGCTGGAGTCATCTACAAGGTGAGCCCTTCGCCTGTCTTGTTTCTAGAGGACCATAGAGACAGCTACTGAAAAGGGGTTGTTTGAACACCTAGTTTCAGGTTCATGGAGGAAGAAAACTAGTATTTTTCAATATTCTGCCAACAATGGATCTTGGTTGTTGCGGACAGTATATCTTAAATCAGGTAGCAATATTGCCGTGTGTGATGTCAAAAATAATTCAGGTCAAAGCCATGCATGACTATGCTGCCACCGATGGAGACGAGCTGGAGATGAAAGCAGGAGATGTTGTGCTGGTCCTGGCCTGGGAGAATCCCGATGAGCAGGTCAGTAGTCAGCCGCATTCTACCCCCACTGAGAACTATAACACGTTTTCACACGTGATTGGGTTACATCCTCTGATAAGCCATGCTGTTTTGTGTGTGTGCAGGATGACGGCTGGCTCATGGGCGTGAAGGAATCTCATTGGCTGGAGAACAAAGACCTCTTGGCAAAAGGAGTCTTCCCTGAAAACTTTACCCAGAAGTTGTGAGCCGGACGCCCCATCCAACCTGCCACTCCCCCTTCCCCTCTAATCCCTCTTCCGTCCTTTGGGACATCTGCCAGGATAGAAACAAACCAAAACCACATCATCTCAATCCTTGACCCATGTATCAAATGTGCTGGTATATTTTAGCAGATTCGCACGATTATTGTTTTGATTTGTTACATTTGACTACGTAATGTATGTGTTTTTGCTAATGCTAATGTGGTCAGTAATGTATTTATGCTAAGCTAATATGGCCAGTAGAAACAAAGAGTATGCTAGTTTCAATGAAAAAGTAATGGATGTCACATTGCTTGAACACCTTTTGACATATCATGTAAAAAAAAAAACATGAAGAGTTGCATGATCATTTTACTGTAGTCATTTACTTTGTAACAACATCACACCCCTAGACAGAGATTGGGACTGCTCTGGTATCAGTCCTTCAGTTCTGACTGTGATGAGACGAAAAATGTACTGGACCAGAACCTTGGGGCACACCAGATTAAAGCGATGTTGACCTGGGTCATGTTCAGAAGGGTACTCTAAGAAAAACGTTTTGCAACGGGAAAACAAAATACATCTGTTCTTATTGGACAGTTCAGGTAGTATACCTCCACATTCACCCTACTGGCTCTGTTGTCGTTAACTGAAGTCTATACTTTATGTCTGTATCAAACTTTAAGTCACTATTATTATACTTTGCCCAATGAAATGCAAAAAGACTCAGTAGCTGTTCTGAAACCATGTGATCTTATATCTGTGACCCGTTTAATGTACCATTTGCCTCTGAGAAGTGGGCTCCCTAGGCTGTCGCTCTGCTAAGATGAATGTTTTATGTATTGTACTGTCCCTCTCTCCACCTTTATGTACTGTACTGTCCCTCTCTCCACCTTTGTTTGTACTGTCCCTCTCTCCACCTTTGTTTGTACTGTCCCTCTCTCCACCTTTGTTTTGTACTGTCCCTCTCTCCACCTTTATGTTTTGTACTGTCCCTCTCTCCACCGTTATGTATTGTACTGTCCCTCTCTCCACCTTTGTTTGTACTGTCCCTCTCTCCACCTTTATGTTTGTACTGTCCCTCTCTCCACCTTTATGTATTGTACTGTCCCTCTCCACCTTTATGTTTTGTACTGTCCCTCTCCACCTTTATGTATTGTACTGTCCCTCTCTCCACCTATGTATTGTACTGTCCCTCTCTCCACCTATGTATTGTACTGTCCCTCTCTCCACCTTTGTTTGTACTGTCCCTCTCTCCACCTTTGTTTGTACTGTCCCTCTCTCCACCTTTGTTTGTACTGTCCCTCTCTCCACCTTTGTTTGTACTGTCCCTCTCTCCACCTTTATATTTGTACTGTCCCTCTCTCCACCTTTATGTCTGTACTGTCCCTCTCTCCACCTTTGTTTGTACTGTCCCTCTCTCCACCTTTATGTTTTGTACTGTCCCTCTCTCCACCTTTATGTATCGTACTGTCCCTCTCTCCACCTTTATGTATCGTACTGTCCCTCTCTCCTAAGCAGTAGTTGAAGGGAAATAAAGGAAACTCAGCCGTTGCTCTCTCCCTTAGAGAGAAATCTCTCAGAGATTGGGTCAGTGGTCAGGAGTCAGGACACACATGAGAATCAGGCTCCCTAGATCTGTGTATTTTTCTATCAGTCCCTCTCCTGTGAAAGAGACCCCTGGGACATGTGTTAGGGAATGGTGTGCAGAAGCCCTGCATGTTTGCAACCATATACATGGAATCCATAAAAAGGGCTTTGAAGTTGAAACCTCTAGCCCTGGCAATTTGACTGGTAAAATCACGTGTGCAATGGCTGCCAGTCCACCCACTATGCCACCATTGACTTGACTGAGGAAGACTGTTCTATGGATTCTATTTCTATGGTTGCGACAACTTTTGTGAAACACTGGATAACTAAAGCAAGAGCATAATAGGCTCAACTCTGTGGTATTGGTTTCATTAGAACTCAGGTTATTGCTTGGCTCTGAGTGGAGTGATAATGGCTCAATCATAAAATCTACACCTAACTGTCTGTATTAGAATATGTTGATAAGGGCGAGGGGTAATTAACAAACCGAATGTTCAGAAGAGTTTTACAACTGTGGTCAATGTTCTGATCAAAAGTAAGGCAACTATTTATGGGTGTCATCCAATTTTAATGTAACAATCCATACAAGTATTCAAAGAGCCCTGAAACAAATCATCTCAATGTCCACATTGTGTCCTGCTGAAAACCAAAGTTAAACTCAAGTCAAATTAAGCCTATGGGATGTACTGTGTTCAACTCCTAGATGCAGCTGGAAATCAACACCAGTGTGAACACCCTGTAACTGTATGTTTAAAATGTCTCTCAGTGGAAAGTGATCGAGCCTGTAACCGACAGTCTTCTTTACAACATTAAAGAGGGGTTCAACACCAGACACTGTGGCCTTCATTGTTTCACCTGCTTTACACCTGGTTGGTTAGAACACCTCTGTATGCTGATAGCCTAAACAACATTTTCACACCCTACTGATCACACATCTGAAGACCAATCAGACAGCTGCCCCTCACTCGGACTACACCCACATAGTGGTGGTCTGTGCTACTTTATTATAACACCAGATGGCAGTGTGACTTGACAGACCTTTAAGGCAAAGCATTGTAATGGCGGCCAATAGCAGGACTTGCTTAGTCACATTCCTCTCATGACATCATTGCTGCTTCTGTGGTGAATATACAGTATACTCTGTTAGCAGGTGCATGGGATGGAGATGCTTCCAGGACTCAGACTGGCTCCCCTTTCAAGCCATGCCTCAAACAATCACTACAGATTCAGTGACATAAATAGATATTTCTTAACTCCCAAATAAGTATAGGAGCATCCCCATGAATTCGTTAATTTTATCATATGAAATGGATAAACAACTCAAATGTTTTGAAAACTTGATGATTTTGTAAACAAACTCATTAGAAATGATTCCTTGTGCCAATGAAGGAGTCTTGAGTTAAAGGTCACCTTGGTGTAGCTGTTACCTATGGTGCCTGTTACCATAGGATACAGTCAACGAAGCATGAAACACAACAGAACCCTGCCAGGCCACAGGGACAAGGGGAGGGAGTGAGGGCAGGGCGGGGAAGGCATCGCCTTTGAATAACAAATGGCTCAAACAGCAGGGGCCATGGGGGAGGGGATCAACCATCTTAAAGAGACTAATTCTTAAATTCCTTCGTTAACGGACCCATGGTACTGCCACTAACATAGTATGTGTTTTCTAAACATTTGTTGTGGTACAGGTTCTTTAATGTTTAGGGATTAAATTACAGTCCCCTTAGGAACCTTTTGTCCTACGTAAGGTGGGGCTGGTCGGTCGGATGGTCAGTTACACATTATCATCCTGGGTAGATGGGGAGGAGTTATTGATGTGCGGCAGGGCTTGTATGCAGTGTCTCCTCTCGAGCTGAATGATTGGCTTTCCTCTTCCCAGCCCAGAACTCCGATCGACCAAACACATTTAACCCCTTTGTTACCAACAACAAAGCTTGTTACCAAGGTGTTCGCTAATCCTATAAATACAGACGAGCCGCCACCAGGACACACAAGCAAGATTTCTGTCGCAGATCCTTAACGTCGGCCTGAAGAAACTGCAACAATGGTAAGCTTCTGAATATTATGTCTCCTGCTCCCTTCATGCAGCTCCCATCCTTTGTGTCTTCAATACGCCTCATGTCTCTTAAAACAGATCTGCTTCTTGTTTCATTGCCTTGATAGATCAAATATATATGGTTAGAAATAGAATTTTATTGGCAATATTGATACTGATAATGTTACTGAGCAAATTAAGAGAGCCGTTTAGCTGTAACATTAGAAATTCTATTTAGTTGTTTGACCTAAATCCTCCCGAAAACCGTAAACCTGAAGTTGTGAACATTTTAATATGGCTAATGGTTTCAATTGTGTCCTTTCTCTGCAGCGTGAATGTATCTCTGTCCACGTCGGCCAGGCAGGTGTCCAGATGGGCAATGCATGCTGGGAACTGTACTGCCTGGAACATGGGATCCAGCCTGATGGACAGATGCCCAGTGATAAGACAATCGGAGGGGGAGATGACTCCTTCAACACCTTCTTCAGTGAGACTGGGGCTGGTAAACACGTTCCTCGTGCAGTCTTTGTAGACCTGGAGCCAACCGTCATCGGTAAGTTGACAAACAATTTACCTACTGACATTCCAATCTCCATATTTTTATAGGTTAAAGCTACAGATATTAAATGTCAATTCCCCATGTCCACAGACGAGGTCCGCACAGGTACCTACCGCCAGCTGTTCCACCCTGAGCAGCTGATCACAGGCAAGGAGGACGCTGCCAACAACTATGCCCGTGGTCACTACACCATTGGCAAGGAAATCATCGACCTGGTACTCGACCGGACGCGCAAACTGGTAAGACCCAACCTAGTCATCTTTCTAGGTGGATGTTCCGTCCGTCTTTGATACAAATATATAAGGCTTGTAACGCATTCCTCCCTGTTTCTTTCAGGTCAGAATGAACTGGTAAGACTCATACCGTTTTAAAACAAGGCCTTGTGTTGACACCAAATGTGGAAATGCTAATAAATACTAGTGGAGTTGATCAATATCAATACTTCTATATGATTTCCATAACGTTTGATATCGATGTGAGCAAGGCCTATTGTATATAACCAATATACCACAACTAAGAGCTGTTCATCTGCACAACGCAACGCGGAGTGCCTGGACACAGTCCTTAGCAGTGGTATTGGCCAAATATCACAAACCCCCAGGTGCCTTATTGCTATTGTAAACTGATTACCAACGTAATTAGAGCAGTAAAAATACATGTTTTGTCATACCTCTGGTATACGGTCTGATATATTACGTCTGTCAGCCAATCAGCATTCAGGGCTCGAACCACCCAGTTTATAATTGCTGAAACTAGATTATTATGTAAAAGGGCATACATGACTATTGCTACAGACACAAAACCCGCTCAGAGGTTCAACTTAGCTGGAGTGCTTCTGAGTAGGCTATTTGAGAACTTCCTCTGTTGTAAAACATCCTACGTATAAATACGGTAATGTACACACACTTGAGGGTAAAACATTATTTATGCGCAAAATCGTTTATTTTTAAACAAGTGCAAAACTTCATGGAGCAGGCCATTCAAAGAGTTGGTTTGATGGTGCCCTCTGATGTCCTCCCCCATGCTTGCGGGAACAATAGAGAACAAACGAGGAAAGCACCACCACCCCACTTGTGCCACATCATGAGGATACCTGGACCACCTATTGAGATGTGCCTTTTGTTAAAGGTGCAATATACAGAAATAATTCTGTCATTTCCTGGTTGCAAAGATAATAGTTTGTCACATAAACTGATATTAGGCAATCAATGTACCATCTAAACAGCCATGAAATACATGTTCAATAACCAGCTGTTTAACGCTGTTTTTCAAAACCGTAAGACGCAAAAACTCAAACTTAAGAACTGGAGGCATAGAAATAGTGCACATAGAACAGATCTACCACTTCTTAGACTTGCTTTCAATGAGGATGACAGGCAGGTAGCCCAGTGGTTAGAGTGTTGGACTCGTAACTGAAAGGTTGCAAGATCAAATCCCCGAGCTGACAAAGTCAAATCTGCCGTTCTGCCCCTGAACAAGGAAGTTAACCCACTGTTCCTAGGCAGTCATTGAAAATAAGAATTTGTTCTTAACTGACTTGCCTGGTTAAATAAAAGGTAAAATACATTTTAAAATGTAATAAGTGGGGTGGAGAGGAGACTTCAACAGACTTCCCATTGTATTCAAACTGGTTGTGTAGGTTAATTAGGCCACCTGGACATTCACACCTGGCCCAATGGGCAACGAGCAAGCAGTTGTCTGAACTTCACAAAGCCGTGGAAATGTATTCCACACAGTTGCAATGTTATTCATTCAAACTAATATGATATCGGTTCGAAAAAGTTCAACTGATATGGATATTGATTTTACATATCAGTGCCCATCACTAATAAATACATTTATTACATTTCTACCTTCTGTTTCTTTCAGGCTGACCAGTGCACTGGTCTCCAGGGCTTCCTGATCTTCCACAGCTTTGGAGGAGGCACCGGCTCTGGGTTCACCTCCCTGCTGATGGAACGTCTCTCTGTCGACTATGGGAAGAAGTCCAAGCTTGAGTTTGCCATCTATCCAGCTCCACAGGTGTCCACTGCTGTGGTGGAGCCTTATAACTCCATCCTGACCACCCACACCACCCTGGAGCACTCAGACTGTGCCTTCATGGTGGACAATGAGGCCATCTATGATATCTGCCGCAGGAACCTGGACATTGAGCGCCCCACCTACACCAACCTCAACAGGCTGATTGGTCAGATCGTCTCCTCCATCACCGCCTCCCTGCGCTTTGACGGGGCCCTCAATGTGGACCTGACAGAGTTCCAGACCAACTTGGTGCCCTACCCCCGTATCCACTTCCCTCTGGCCACCTATGCTCCAGTCATCTCTGCTGAGAAGGCCTATCACGAGATGCTATCAGTGGCTGAGATCACCAACGCCTGCTTTGAGCCAGCCAATCAGATGGTGAAATGTGACCCACGTCACGGCAAGTACATGGCCTGCTGCCTGCTCTACCGTGGTGACGTTGTGCCCAAAGATGTCAACTCTGCCATCGCCACCATCAAGACCAAGCGCACCATCCAGTTTGTAGACTGGTGTCCCACTGGCTTCAAGGTCGGTATCAACTACCAGCCACCCACAGTGGTCCCTGGAGGAGATCTGGCCAAGGTCCAGAGAGCTGTGTGTATGCTGAGCAACACCACCGCCATCGCTGAGGCCTGGGCCAGGCTTGACCACAAGTTTGACCTGATGTACGCAAAGAGAGCCTTTGTGCACTGGTATGTGGGAGAGGGCATGGAGGAGGGAGAGTTCTCAGAGGCCAGAGAAGACATGGCAGCCCTGGAGAAGGATTATGAAGAGGTGGGTACTGACAGTGTAGGGGACGAGGGGGAGGAGGAGGGAGAGGAATATTAAAAAGTAGTCAACTGGTAAAGAACACCATCTGTGAAGAACAACAGGGAATGAAGAGGAGGATGTGGGGTGGAAGAGTAGAATGTTACGATCTAGAATCTCAGCTTTACAGCATGAATGTTGAAACTACACAAGTCTATGATTGTCAGCCAGATACAGTTGTGACCAAATCGAGAATAGTAACAATCATTTTTAACCATCTATTTCTTTGGATATGAATCCTCTCTGTGAAAAAAATTAAAGCATTCATTGTCAACGCCCAAAATGTTTGTCTGTGTCATGCTTGCTCAAAACACATGTTTCAGTAATGTCAATGCATAAATTCCACAGCTTGTGGCAAGAGGTTCTGCCTTGAGGGAAGTCAGTCATACTGTATCACACAATGATCTATTTGAGGAGGTAGAGCACCATCAACCGCCACACACTGGTGTTAATGGTGTCCTCTGTCTTTCCTGAACTTCGGCTAAACTTCTCCATCCAGTCCTGCTTCAGCTGTGGGAGAGTGTTTGGTCCAGGCTATTGAGTACTGTAAACACACCACTTTTGGTGATACGTAGTCAGCTCACACTGAAGCCATCTAACTTTCAGGTCTCTATTTCTTATGAAACAAAGCACTAAGCTCAGCTGACACACAGCTGTAAAACACTGACTCCCGAGAAGAAGAAAACGATTGGTAATTAAAGACAACCAAATGAGAACTACAGTATCTCCTTAGATACTCATTGATGAAAAGTCAACTGTGGCTACAGTACCTGTGGTTATACATTGCCCAACACTTGCTTACATTCAGTGTATTTAACAGCTAACAAAACCTTAGTGGTAGAACCATCATTTTCACCACACTCAAAAGTAAAACAAATACTGCTGCGGTAATGCCTTAGAGCTGTGAATTTGACAGCATAAATTGTAAAACTACACAAGATTGATGGCAAGATAAATCCTTTAGTTGATATATAATATGCTCTTTTAATAGACTAGCATTTTTATAAATATTACATATAGTTAGCCAATCCTTTGAAAGGAAAGACTGCTTCCCTGGCAAACAATGAAGACTTCTGACCACACACACACACCAGATAAACTAAGAACAAAAGCACTTGGTTTCAAAAAGAACAACTTGTGTGAAGCCAGCTGTTCACATTCTGTTATAGACAATAGGACTATAGACAGAGCTCTGAAATGACACCTGCTTTACGGAAGACCGACGTTGAGGTTTTCCCTAGGCGCCCGCTCACCTGAGGACATTTGCATTGTAAATTAATCTCTACTACTATGGTGACCATAATGATCTCCTGTAACAACAGCCTATTCAGGTCACCATGGGGAGGTATCCATTTTCTTTCCTCAAGGCAATGGGACAACATGACCTTTACAAAATGGATCCTCTTTAGTTGGAAAGAGTTTGAGCAGTAAATGTGTACAGTGTCCTCTAATGTAAATGTGTACAGTGTCCTCTAAGGTAAATGTGTACAGTGTCCTCTAAGGTAAATGTGTACAGTGTCCTCTAAGGTAAATGTGTACAGTGTCCTCTAAGGTAAATGTGTACAGTGTCCTCTAAGGTAAATGTGTACAGTGTCCTCTAAGGTAAATGTGTACAGTGTCCTCTAAGGTAAATGTGTACAGTGTCCTCTAAGGTAAATGTGTACAGTGTCCTCTAAGGTAAATGTGTACAGTGTCCTCTAAGGTAAATGTGTACAGTGTCCTCTAAGGTAAATGTGTACAGTGTCCTCTAAGGTAAATGTGTACAGTGTCCTCTAAGGTAAATGTGTACAGTGTCCTCTAAGGTAAATGTGTCCAGTGTCCTCTAAGGTAAATGTGTCCAGTGTCCTCTAAGGTAAATGTGTACAGTGTCCTCTAAGGTAAATGAGTGAAAACCATTGAAACAGGAGCACAAAATATCTTGAAACAGACTTTGTTCAGAGTGCAAAATACATTTTTAAATAGTTATTTTTCTTCATATAACTTAAGTTACATTTTACTTGTAAAATGTAACTACTATATGAGGAGGGCAAGGCAAATAAATGTAATACATATGGGTCTTATTTCACAAATACTGGACAGGTCAAGGTTACTGTTCACCCATCCTAGACTCAAGGTAGCAATTCATATTATTGGTCTTTGTCCCTGTTTCAGTTAAGAATCAAAGATGGTATCAGCTTATGGAGTTCTCCAGTTACTACAACAATGCACCGTTGTTGCCTAGCAATCCGGCACGGTTAAAAAGTTGCTCCATGAGCCTTTACAGGAGAGTCCGAGAGTCTGAAACATGGTGAGAGCGTTTTCTAAAATCTAATGTTTGCTTGCAATTTAAAAAGTTAAAATATTTAAAAGACAAATATACATTTTGTAAAAGATGATGATTTTAGTAATATTTTCATGTTACGTTTGTCATTGTGAGGCAATTAACTAACTAGATCATTTTTAAAAACTCACCAGGCCATAGCAACCTTTATATGAAATAATTCAATCAAGAAACAGAAACGAGTTTTCCTTAAATTAGTGTAGCAAGAGTTCAGCTGTTTCCACCACAGCTTGTTCTGAAAAAAATAACATTTTTCTTTAATGGCATGTGACTTGAGTGATTCCTTTCTCTCTCTCCAGGGTGAATGTATCTCTGTCCACATTGGCCAAGCTGGGGCTCAAATTGGAAATGCATGCTGGGAGCTCTATTGCCTGGAGCATGTGATCCAGCTGGATAGACAGATGCCAAGTGAAGGGGAAATGACTCCTTCAACACCTTCTTCAGTGAGACTGGGGCCGGAAAACATGTTCCCTGTGCATTCTTTGTAGACCTGGAGCCAACCGTCATCGGTTGAAATATATGGTTTGTGACACATTCTTCTGTGGTTCTTTCAGGCTGACCAAGGCACTGGGCTCCAGGGCTTCCTGATCTTCCACAGGAGGCACCGGCTCTGGGTTCACCTCCCTGCTGATGGAACGTCTGTCTGTCGACTATGGAAAGAAGTCCAAGCTTGAATTTGCTGTTTACCCTGCTCACCAAGTTTCTACTGCTGTGGTGGAGCCTTACAACTCCATCCTGACTACCCACACCACCCTGGAGCACTCGGACTGTGCCTTCATGGTGGACAATGAGGCCATCTATGAAATCTGCTGGGTTTTTCACGCTCAACAGTTTCCTGTGTGTATCAAGAATGGTCCACCACCCAAAGGACATTCAGCCAACTTGACACAACTGTGGGAAGGATTGGAGTCAACATGGGCCAGCATCCCTGTGGAACACTTTAGACACCTTGTAGAGTCCATGCCCTGACGAATCGAGGCTGTTCTGAGGGCAAAATGGGGTGCAACACAATATTAGGAAGGGGTTCCTAATGTTTTGTACAATCAGTGGATGTGATTGAGTTGAAATGTAACGAGGCTCGTCTTCCAAATGTTTTTAGTTGGGGCCAAAAATAAATAGCTAATTCCACAGCAGTTCAGTCTTTGTAAAGCTGACCTACAATTGTGTTCTCTATAAAACTAGGTTAACAGGGTACTTAAAAAGGTGCCATCTCCAATATTTACTATCATTTAAATTAATGATATAGGCCTAAACACATCGATTCTTAAGAAAGTGTTACCAATATAACTTATAAATGCCCCTTGAGCATGAATGAAAAAATACATTTAGTATTGTGACAAATATTTCTTACTTTAAAAAGATTACTTTCTGATTCAGGCTACCTCTTGGCTCTTTTATTCCCAGTAGCAGGTATTATATGCAAAGTTGCAAGCCCCTCCTCCACTGTTCTTTGAGTAGTTTCTTTCCTCTTCCAGTAGAGCCAACTTCCATTCCCTGTTCTCTACATTAAATATAATATTAATGATAGTGATTATGAAAGATATTACCCACGATGTAACATCTGCTTGTCAACCTTTAATTGCCTGAGGATCATTCCTTTGGGTTATAGAGTGTGGACTGTGCATTGAAAGCAGATCTACAGCTCTGACTCTGTCCCTGAGAGAGATTAGCAGCTTGCCGAGGGGCCGCCCCTTTTTTTGTGCTAACAGTCGCTCCCGCCAAAACGAAATAATACAGCTTCCTGCATCGCCCTTCCACCAGACATATAAAACCCCCACCGTGGCCCCCTCCCCCATTACAGCCTTCATTCTCCGAATCCTCAACGTCGGCCGAAGGAAAGAAATCTGTCAAAATGGTGAGTGCTGAGTACTGCAGCTGATTTTGAAAAAAATAAATAACTACATTTTAGACAAACAGTGAAAGAAATAAATATATCCTTGGATTGAACATTTGTACATTTTCGATCAAATATATAGGGGTATATTTATTTCTAGTTTGTTAGTGTTTGATAAATATACATTATGATTGGCTAATGTTACAGGTTTTTTTTATCTTATAGATAGCATTAAAAGCCACGCTGCCGTTGTTGGATAGGCTGTGGGTTTGGGTGCAGTGGAGACGGACTCAGCACTGTGACGAAGGGGACTCAGAGCATGTGGGGCTGACGCCAGAGAACTGGCACAGTTTCCTCCACCAGCGGGAGGAAAGCACATTACAGTCAGAAGCACTTGCCTCAATTTGATGTAGAAATGAATTTTCAAGAACAATTATTCCATTTGTTTGGGTGGAAGGGTATTTACAAAATTGTTTACTTGACCATTTGTTTTGGCTAAATGCAATTATTGTTGTACTTTCATTCTGGAGTAATAACAGGGGAGGGAATATTTGTATCTGGGTTGAGCAGTTATAAAGAGAAAAAAGTTTGAGTATGTTCTAGAGGACACAATCAGATATCCTGTCTGTGCGTTACACAAAGCAGCGCGCTTTGGCACTGAGGGCAGAGTGGGGAGTGGCCTGCCGGGCTATGGATTTTTCCTCTGTAGCACTGGGAGTTCATAACTGCACTGCTGGTTTCATTGGAGAACAACTGTCCCCTCTCATTGAAGACAGGGTTAGTTCATGACCGACCGCAGCACTACAGGCATTGATAGCAGAAAGCAGGATCCACCCATTATAATGAATGGAACAAATTGCAATCACCCCGGTCAATCTTCCTGTAAATAAACGTTTTATTGGGAAGACAATCACGGTACCAATAATTGTTGTTCACACAGCTCAGTCTCTGTGGGGCTGCAGTAATAACCCGCATATGACTCAGCATTCAGCTGCCCAAAGCTTCACAGCCTGCGGAGAAGCAACCCCACCCTTTAGCCAGCTGTCGTTGGGGTAATATAAGATTTAAAGCTGGAACAGGTGTTAAGACACAGTAAAATGACTACTCTCACTATTGACTCATCATAATTTGTATCCTAACAATAGGACTACTGATTTGCAGTTGGTATGGATGGTGCTTGTTGTCAAGCAGCAATGACATTGAATCCCTGGCCTATGATCCATTCAGATATCTAGACTGGGACAGTGAGAGAGAGTATCATTGGAAACTGTGGGCTATATGCATGTGACCAGTCTGCAGCCAGGAATCTAAAACGGAAAACAAAGGAAAGGACCAGAAATAGAAGGTCCTGCCTTCATCATGAATAGGATTCACAGATGTCAGGGCTGATTTCATTGGATGGATCATTTTCAGATTTTCTTCCACAGCCAGTTCCATGACTAACACTTGCTCTTATTCATCCAACGGAACTCTTCAGAGTTTGTGGAGGTGTAAGCGGTTTCTTGGCTACAAACAGTTTGGCCTGTACCTAGAGCCATTATAGTGTCAACATTTTTTATTTTGTGTTTTGGTTGAATAACAGATAGGATATCCATGAGCATTCATCAGTTGAGGGATGACGTTTTCTTGACGTTGAGCTTCATGACACCTCTGTTTCTCTGCAGCGTGAGTGTATTTCTATGCATGTCGGCCAGGCCGGAGCCCAGATGGGCAATGCATGCTGGGAATTGTACTGCCTGGAACATGGGATCCAGCCTGATGGACAGATGCCCAGTGATAAGACAATCGGAGGGGGAGATGACTCCTTCAACACCTTCTTCAGTGAGACTGGGGCTGGTAAACACGTTCCTCGTGCAGTCTTTGTAGACCTGGAGCCAACAGTCATCGGTAAGTTGACAAACAATTTACCTACTGACATTCCAATCTCCATATTTTTATAGGTTAAAGCTACAGATATTAAATGTCAATTCCCCATGTCCACAGACGAGGTCCGCACAGGTACCTACCGCCAGCTGTTCCACCCTGAGCAGCTGATCACAGGCAAGGAGGACGCTGCCAACAACTATGCGCGTGGTCACTACACCATTGGCAAGGAGATCATCGACCTGGTACTCGACCGGACGCGCAAACTGGTAAGATCCATTTCATTGCTAGGCCTTGTGTTGACCTTGTACTGAAACCAAAAGGGATACATTTCAATGAAGGGTAATAATGACATTTTCTTTCCTTTGTTTCTTTCAGGCTGACCAGTGCACTGGTCTCCAGGGCTTCCTGATATTCCACAGCTTTGGAGGAGGCACCGGCTCTGGGTTCACCTCCCTGTTGATGGAACGTCTCTCTGTCGACTATGGAAAGAAGTCCAAGCTTGAATTTGCCGTTTACCCAGCTCCCCAAGTTTCTACTGCTGTGGTGGAGCCTTATAACTCCATCCTGACCACCCACACCACCCTGGAGCACTCAGACTGTGCCTTCATGGTGGACAATGAGGCCATCTATGATATCTGCCGCAGGAACCTGGACATTGAGCGCCCCACCTACACCAACCTCAACAGGCTGATTGGTCAGATCGTCTCCTCCATCACCGCCTCCCTGCGTTTCGATGGGGCCCTCAATGTGGACCTGACAGAGTTCCAGACCAACTTGGTGCCTTACCCCCGTATCCACTTCCCTCTGGCCACCTATGCTCCAGTCATCTCTGCTGAGAAGGCCTACCATGAGCAGCTGTCTGTTGCTGACATCACCAACGCCTGCTTTGAGCCAGCCAATCAGATGGTGAAATGTGACCCACGTCACGGCAAGTACATGGCCTGCTGCCTGCTCTACCGTGGTGACGTTGTGCCCAAAGATGTCAACTCTGCTATCGCCACCATCAAGACCAAGCGCACCATCCAGTTTGTGGACTGGTGTCCCACTGGCTTCAAGGTCGGTATCAACTACCAGCCACCCACAGTGGTCCCTGGAGGAGATCTGGCCAAGGTCCAGAGAGCTGTGTGTATGCTGAGCAACACCACCGCCATCGCTGAGGCCTGGGCCAGGCTTGACCACAAGTTTGACCTGATGTACGCAAAGAGAGCCTTTGTGCACTGGTATGTGGGAGAGGGCATGGAGGAGGGAGAGTTCTCAGAGGCCAGAGAAGACATGGCAGCCCTGGAGAAAGATTATGAAGAGGTGGGTACTGACAGCATTGGAGAAGAGGATGAAGAAGGAGAGGAGTACTAAAGGGTGTAACTCCTGATCTGCTGATGTTCCATTAATATAGTCTACCAGTCCCGGATAGTGCAAGTCGTAAGAAAACAACAAAAAGGGTTTAACGGACTAATATTGGAAATCATTCCATAGAGTAAGCACATTCCACTCAGCTACAAGAAGAACCTTCCTGCATCACATCAGCCATTTTGAATAAAATATGAAAGAAAAAAAAGCTTGTTGTGTTTACTGGTTGAAACCTCTTGGTATGTCAACATGAAGTAGCAGATATATCTGACGCGTTGATCACACCGACAGCGTAATTTCGCAAAATAATATGCAGCATCATCTGGATGTGTGCAACAACAGTTCAAAATTCCCCTTCTGCTACCATTTCTGTCAAGCCGTCTGTTTGAAGCATATGTTCAATAAATCCAATGTATGCGCCACACAGAACGCACTGCAACTGCCTCAGCAACGCAATGCTGCAAGGCAAACACGGTAGGTCGCCTAGTGGTTAGAGTGTTGGGCCAGTAACCCAAAGGTTGCTAGATCAATCCCTGAGCTGACAAGGTAAAAAAATCTGTTGTTCTGCCCCTGAACAAGGCAGTTAACCCACTGTTCCTAGGCTGTCATTGTAAATAATAATTTGTTCTTAACTGACTTGCCTAGTGAAATAAAATTGTAATAAATACATTGAAAATGAATGTACTTCTGGTGTACCAAAAACTGCAATGACGCTGTCGGCATGATGTGCCAAGCTGAGAAAAAGATTCAGCATACAACTGTATGACATTTTAAAGTGAGCAGTTTCTAAAGTTGGTGGTAGGCCAAGATATATGGAGCTGCCAAACTTACAAGTCAGACATTTAGAGAGGTTTACTAAACCAGATTTGATCAAACATTAACCCTCTTGCTCTCCGCAATCTCTCCAGATGTTTTCTGACCATAACGTTATGCTACTGCATGCTATAGTACAGATCCTGTACAACAAAATGCACTCAAGTTATACTGTATGCTTGAAATTTATGGAATTCACTTTCATTGGTAAACGATCTCCACTTTGAAAAACAACCCAATCCTCTTACTGAGCTCTTCACTGCCTTGCTAGCAATGAAGAGATTAAACATACATTAGGGCCTAAATGTTAACAGCCTTTCCCTTCTATGGTTGGTTGATTGATTGATTGAAGTGATGGTGATCCTGCATCCTGTTGTTAAATCCCACTTTGTTAGACCCTCAAAATATTGCTGTCTACCAAACCCAGTATCAATATGAGGACTTAAAGTATAGGCATATATCAGAGAAAACAATAACTCGTTTTCGCGGATTCTGTGATGATCTACCTTATGACATACACTCTACACATGTTCTAACAGTGCTTTCATGACAACTGGGAACTCTTGACATCCGACTTCAGGGCGTTCAAAACAACTGGGAACTAGGGAAAAAACGAGGTCCTACTGGGGAAAATCGAACTTGGGTACTCTTTCTGGAGCGCCGACTTTCCGACCTAAATATAACTGACGTCATGATTTGACCTCGTATTTTCCCAGAGTTCCCAGTTGTTCTGAACGCGGCTTTGGGAACTCGGGACAAAAACAGAGTTCAAATCATGACGTCGGTGATCTTCAGGACGGAGTTCTGAAAGATGCCCGATCTAATAATTATTTAAAAAATAAAAATAAAAAATAAATTAAAAAAATTAAAAAGAAAGATGCCCGATTTGGAATTACGAGTTGGATGACCGATCAAAACCGTTTTCCGAGCCGGAGCTAGTTTCCCCACCTCTTGCTATCAGATTATAGTCGAACGTAAACTAGACTGGCCAATAAAATAGTGAGTAAAAAAGTACACATTTTCACTAATTCTCTCTGTATGAAGGGGATGCTATGCCTGAAGTTAGCTAGCTCTTCCTCTCTGGCGCGCGATATGCCTTCACGGCTGGCCAAAAACTTTGTTATTTTAAATTGAATCAAAGGGACTTCGTGGTTGAAAGTACATTTATATTACTGTAACGTTGAATGTTCATAACACTTGGATTGGATGATTTTGTCAGCATATTGGGATGAAACCTTACCTCACACTGGCTCTCGTTGGCAGTAGGAGACGTCAGTCTGTTTGCGTGGCAAATACGACACGTGCATGTTTGAAAACTAATTTGACCCCTTGAACGATTGTGATTGGTAGGATTTGAAAAACAATGAAAACCTGCACAATAAATAAACATTGAGAAAACAGCACTCAGTCTATTAAGCATTTGCAACAGACACATCAACGTTTATTAGTTACCACACAAAGTTACAAAATAGGCATTTTTCATATTTTAACATTTTTTGTTTATTTTTTTCTGGTTTGCTTGAGGTAAACAACAATAATTGAACAAATAATTTACAACAATCTATATGGCACAGGAAGAGAAGAGGGAAGTATGGGTTAGTCATTTTACCTAGAGTTAGTAAAACACGAGAACATGGAATGTGAATGAGCAGGGTTTGAGATTTGGGTCAATTGTAAACAAATACGCTCTGAGGAGCAGGGAGAATCGGAGAGTGACAGCTGGCAAGCCTTCTTGACTCACATCCATCCTCATTCACCAAACACAGCCGAAACCTTTGTGATGACACTCTGAAAAGGACATAGTTCTTTGATGTAAAACGTTAAAATATGATGATTTCTATCTACCTTTGAGAGAACAATACGCCATCTCAGCTCACCCCAATAACCTGGACACTGTTCACAAGGGAACTCTGTCGGAGGACAGAAACACCCTCTTCCTCATCACCACCACAGAGAATAGCAAGAAATCAAAGGCATCATTCAAACAGGAGAGAAAGCACAAAGGACAGCTTGGTCATTCTACACCATATTGTAGAGAAAAGGTGAGGTAAGACACAGTTGATGATTGCAGATATAATTCCATGGCGCAAGGGAAGGATCATTGAGTGGGGGGGGTCTGTGGTACAGGCAGGTAGGCAGGTCTGGATCGAGTTGGTTTCACTGGGGCAGGGCTTTCAGGATGGCATTCACCTCCTCCGCCACAGCGGTCAGGGCAAACTCAAACTGTTCCTGTAGGGAAAATGATCATTATGTGATTTAAATTGAACAGTGAATAGATAGGTTATAATCCAATTGTGGATGTACATTATGGTCTGATGACGCAATGCATGTCATGTTTGGGAATTTATCCACCATAGATGATATACTAAACATACACAAGGTTGTATTTATGACAGTACCTTGGTGCGCACCATCCCTGGTCTCTGGTCACGGACGTGTTCCAGGGTAGCAGCAATGTCAATCTCCTTCACTCCTGAAATAAAACTTCAATTTTAAGCCAAAAATGCATGCAGAAAACACTCCTATACCAAGATCACACATACATTTACATACATGGAAATGGACAGTCTAATATGCTTACCCTTGGCCATGCGGTTCAGAACCATGTCAATCAGGATGTAGGTGCCAGTCCGGCCTGTACCATCACTGTGTAGGATAACATGAAGATCTTAACATTGATAGACCAAACCACTGACTGAACAATAAACAAATCAACTTAAAACTGTTCTGCCTTACTATTACTTGACCATGCTGGTCATTTATGAACATTTGAACATCTTCGCCATGTTCTGTTATAATCTCCACCCGGCACAGCCAGAAGAGGACTGGCCACCCCACATATGCTCTCTCTAATTCTCTCTTTCTTTCTCTCTCTCGGAGGACCTGAGCCCAAGGACCGTGCCCCAGGACGACCTGACATGATGACTCCTTGCTGTCCCCAGTCCACCTGACTGTGCTGCTGCTCCAGTTTCAACTGTTCTGCCTTATTATTATTCGACCATGCTGGTCATTTATGAACATTTGAACATCTTGGCCATGTTCTGTTATAATCTCCATCCGGCACAGCCAGAAGAGGACTGGCCACCCCACATAGCCTGGTTCCTCTCTAGGTTTCTTCCTAGGTTTTGGCCTTTCTAGGGAGTTTTTCCTAGCCACCGTGCTTCTACACCTGCATTGCTTGCTGTTTGGGGTTTTAGGCTGGGTTTCTGTACAGCACTTTGAGATATCAGCTGATGTACGAAGGGCTATATAAATACATTTGATTTGATTTTAGTTGTTTGCTGAGGAGGCTGGTGGGAGGAGCTATAGGAGGGCGGGCTCATTGTATTGGCTGGAATGGAATCAATGGAACGGAGTTAAACACGTTGTTTCCATGTGTTTGGTACCATTCCATTGATTCCATTCTAGCAATGAGCAGTCCTCCTATAGCTCCTCCCACCAGCCCCCTCTGGTTGTTTGTTTCCTGCTGTGTTTTGTGTATGTAATGTGCAAGCTGTGCTAAGAATTCTCTTGTTGGACAATAAACGTCAATCTAATCTATGTAGCATGCATTATTTAGTCATAACACCACCACAGATAATGGAGTGCTTTCACAGAGGAAGAGGCGAAGTGAGAGGGATATCTCGGCCCAAAATCTCTGTTCCCCAGCAGGTGGGTTTTTTTTTCATTTTCTTTCCGCACACCAAGCAATGAGTTTTTGTATGGTGGTCAATGAATGTCGAATTTGGTTAACAAAAAATGGTTTATTTGTTACGTGAGGTTTATTTAATCGAATATAAGTTTTGTAATTCTTAGGTTGTTGCGCGTGTATAAGTAGAACACGTGACATCCAGTCAACTTTATATTGAAGTTGGCCTGTGCTATGCGGGATCTTTAACCGTTTTACAATTCAACGGGATAGGGACGTCTCAAGGATCCCAGCTAGCAAATACCATTGCGGTTGTTCACACGCGTATCTGCCCTCTCATTAGCTAGAATGCCATTTTTACGTGTTAGTCATTTAGCAGACACTATTATCCAGAGCGAATTACAGCAGTGAGTGCATACTGTTTTTGTAACTCTGGTGTTGCAAGCGCCACACTCTACCAACTGAGCCACACGGGTCAGAAGGGTCGCACCTGTCTTGCCTCGTCCCGACTGTCTTCCATTTTTTTAAGACATTTATTTTCATTGTTAGGGCGGCCAATGAAGCATCTGGGCCAATATAGTGGAACATCAGTGCTACATTTACACTCTCTCCGACAACATCTGAACCAAGCCAGCATCTGAAAGAGAATGGCGAAGTTCTGCCACCATGTGGACAAAAGTGGTATTGCAAACGTTGGTTTACCTGCAGTGTACAATGATCGGACAAGATCTGCCTCTGTAGCACTTATTCACCTTTCTGTGGAGCAGCAGGGAGAGAGGGAGATCAAATATAAGTGAATACTGAATGAATAGTGAACACTGATGGAGAACATATATATATTGATCATGCTTGACAATGGCAAGTCATACAAACGTCAGATAAGCTAAAATGAGGACAACAACACAAATCCTAGCTCGATTGCAGCCGTGTCCTAATTAATAAAACTGTTAAAGTCGCATTCCAGGCCGTTTACATTGCAGATGTTGCATTGCATCAACCAATGGTTGCGTGCCACGTCATCTGACTGTGCAGTTGGGCATCAGACTGCGTAATCACACGATGTGGCTCACTGATCTTTTTTAAAGACCTATGCAACCATTAGGAGATCTGGCAGCAATAAAGTCGCACTGGAACGCAGCCCAGCGGTTCTAAACAAGCAGTCAGTGTGTATTCAATATGGAGGAAAACAGCCCTGTTTGAAGCTCCACTCCAGTTTAACAAGCATTATAGGATGAAAATAACTTCTAGATAAAGAGGAGCATTCGCAGCATAATGATGAGGAGGAGAGTCAAAAGGGTGAGAGAAATGTAGACAGAGAGAGTATAAAACAGGGAGAGAGACGAGGGAGCAAAGGGGTTAGGCGATGGACCTCCTGCTGCAGCCACACCTGTCCATGATCATTTTTGTGACTATGCAACTGGACCCAGACTACTAGCTGCAAATCACAAAGATGACACGGACAGATATGTAAAATATCATGAGCCCGCTGACCTCCATCGCAAGATAGATGTGTGAGAGCAAAGAAGAGGAGGGACAGATGTGAGGAGGGATTGAAAGAGAAAGGCTAATTAAGTAAAGACAACACACAGAGAGAGACAGAGAGAGAGATGTGAGGAGGGATTGAAAGAGAAAGGCTAATTAAGTAAAGACAACACACAGAGAGAGACAGACAGAGAGATGTGAGGAGGGATTGAAAGAGAAAGGCTAATTAAGTAAAGACAACACACAGAGAGAGACAGACAGAGAGATGTGAGGAGAGAGAGACACAGAGAGACAGAGAGAGACAGAGAGAGACACAGAGAGACAGAGAGAGACAGAGAGAGACAGAGAGACTACAGAGAGACAAGAGACAGAGAGAGACACAGAGAGAGAGAGAGACAGAGAGAGACAGAGAGAGACAGAGAGAGACAGAGAGCTAATTAAGAGAGAGACAGAGAGAGACAGACAGAGAGACAGAGAGACAGAGAGAGACAGAGAGAGACAGAGAGAGACAGAGAGAGACAGAGAGAGACACAGAGAGGCTAACAGTAAAGACAGACAGACAGAGAGAGACACAGAGAGACAGAGAGAGACAGAGACACAGAGAGACACAGAGACAGAGACAGAGAGAGACAGAGAGAGACAGAGAGAGACAGAGAGAGACAGAGAGAGACAGAGAGAGACAGAGAGAGACAGAGAGAGACAGAGAGAGACAGAGAGAGACACAGAGAGACAGAGAGAGACAGAGAGAGACAGAGAGAGACAGAGAGAGACACAGAGAGACACAGAGAGACAGAGAGACACAGAGAGACAGAGGGTAAAAGGAAAGACAGCAGGATGGATGAGTGAAATGACATATGTTGTATATGTGTTGGTCATCCCATCATCTAGAAGGGATCAGATGAGTAAAATGGATTTAGGATTATAAGGAGTTGTGGACAGAGAAAGGTCTGTGAAACTGATACTGTTGACGAGTGACAAAGGAATTTGAGACCAAACGAGATAGGAGCATGGTCTGGCATAACCATAGGATGTATCATATAATAAAATCCCTTCCAAACCTCAAAATGTCAAACATTCTATTGTCCTGTATATCTGGGTTGTGTTCATTATTATAGCATGCAATGTTTTAAAGTGTTTTTCAAACGGAAATTGAAAATGAGCAGTAGTCACTCCCTGTTTCAGTCCATTTCCACCCACATTTCGTGCCTAGTAAACACAACCCTGCTTCAATGTCCATGCGGTACCTGCGGAAGTCCAGTAGGGTGCGTGTGGAGGTGGGGATACCCTGGGCAGGCCAGCTGAGGAAGTGGAACTGGGTGAGTGTGCGGGTCTCCTGGGTCTGGACGTTCTTCAGGTAGAAACTACGAACCAGGAAGTCATTGCACCAGATGTGCTCCGAAACCAGGTTCACCTGATGGACACACAGACCATTGTTACAGATCAGGACAGACAGACCCACACACCGAGTCAGACACACACACACACACACACCGAGTCAGACACACACACACACACACCGAGTCAGACACACACACACACACACACACACACACACACACACACACACACACACACACACACACACACACACACACACACACACACACACACACACACACCGAGTCAGACACACACACACACCGAGTCAGACACACACACACACCGAGTCAGACACACACACACACACCGAGTCAGACAGACACACACACACACACCGAGTCAGACACATACACACACACCGAGTCAGACACACACACACACACCGAGTCAGACACACACACACACACACCGAGTCAGACACACACACACACACACCGAGTCAGACACACACACACACACCGAGTCAGACACACACACACACACCGAGTCAGACACACACACACACACCGAGTCAGACACACACACACACACACACACACCGAGTCAGACACACACACACACACACACACACACCGAGTCAGACACACACACACCGAGTCAGACACACACACACCGAGTCAGATACACACACACACCGAGTCAGATACACACACACACTGAGTCAGATACACACACACACCGAGTCAGACACACACACACACCGAGTCAGATACACACACACACCGAGTCAGACACACACACACACCGAGTTAGACACACACACACACACCGAGTCAGACACACACACACACACACACACACCGAGTCAGACACCGAGTCAGACACACACACCGAGTCAGACACACACACACACACACACACACACACACACACACCGAGTCAGACACACACACCTCATAGATGTGGTATAGGGAGGATCCCTCGTCAGGCCAGTAGCGATCACACTGTTTCTCTCCGTCCTCAACCAGGGCTGTCATCATCACTATCACCGTGCAGCCATTCTCCCAAACCATCTATAGAGGAACACCATCACACACACACTAGAACATGTAAACATAGAGCTTGGAGACCAATAACATCATAATGTAATCTTCTTTCATCATCACATTGACATGTGTTTTGAGTGTTGATTTATGTGAACAAATGTTTATACACATTATATGGTTCAGGTTAGGGTACATTCTTAAAACATTTAGATTAAAGCAGCAGCAACAAATTGGCATGTCCCTAAATGGACAATAAAGTTTTGCATTTGAATTGTATTCATATTACACACATATAAATACTCATCCGGAGTGACTGACCTGCCAGAAGTCGGCGATGGTGTGAGACAGGGGTCCTTGGGTGGCGATGTACGTTGGCATCCGGGGGTCATGCTCAATCTAGGGGTCACAGAGGGGAAAGGTCATCATGGGTCACCTCTTGGCATCCACAATAGAGGACACCATGGACACTGGTGGTCGCCGTGGCGACGGCTCCATTCACTGACCAGTGGCATTTACGGGGCGGGTGAGTGGATCTGCTTCCCAAATGGCACCCTATTCCCTATATAGTGCACTTCTTTTGAGCAGGGCACATAGCACTCTGGTCACTGGGTAGGGGACAGAGTACCATTTGGGAAGCATCAGGGGAGAGATTCCACAACTAGTGTTCCAGTTTGATCAATGGAGTGTTGGTGTCGGAGTCGGCTACAGGGCCATAGGTGGGACCAGCGCCATATTCAAAAAGAGTATCAGAGTAGGAGTCCTGATATAGGATCAGTCTTTTAGATCAGAATGACAGATCATATGGATTCTAGATCAGTACTTCTACCCCGAGGCCCTTTTCTAAAACAGATCAGAGTGATATATAGAGAAGGCTTTGTGTGGGGATCTATCCCTATGAGCACAAGATGTTGAAAATACATATTTTTGGTTGCAAAGACGTTAAAAAGATGTCTTTCAACCAATTTTGCTCACTGGTATGGATCTGAGTTAACTAGACAGGTACCATGGTGACAGCGGGGATCAGGATGACTTCTTACTATGGTGCTGGCGTTGATGTAGTCGGTCCTGGAGGGGTTGTTCTCCGCCTTCATCTTCACCCTGGAGTGATCATCTGCAGAGCAAAGACACAAAACAAAAACATAGAATCACGAAGGCCGCCTGGGTGGTTTAACCTAGAATCATGAAGGCCGCCTGGGTGGTTTAACCTAGAATCATGAAGGCCGCCTGGGTGGTTTAACCTAGAATCATGAAGGCCGCCTGGGTGGTTTAACCTAGAATCTAGGAGGCCGCCTGGGTGGTTTAACCTAGAATCACGGAGGCCGCCTGGGTGGTTTAACCTAGAATCACGGAGGCCGCCTGGGTGGTTTAACCTAGAATCACGGTGGCCACCTGGGTGGTTTAACCTAGAATCATTTACATTTACATTTAAGTCATTTAGCAGACGCTCTTATCCAGAGCGACTTACAAATTGGTGCATTCACCTTATGACATCCAGTGGGACAGTCACTTAACAATAGTGCATCTAAAACTTAGGGGGTGGGGTGAGAGGGATTACTTAACCTATCCTAGGTATTCCTTAAAGAGGTGGGGTTTCAGGTGTCTCCGGAAGGTGGTGATTGACTCCGCTGTCCTGGCGTCGTGAGGGAGTTTGTTCCACCATTGGGGGCCAGGGCAGCGAACAGTTTTGACTGGGCTGAGCGGGAGCTGTACTTCCTCAGTGGTAGGGAGGCGAGCAGGCCAGAGGTGGATGAACGCAGTGCCCTTGTTTGGGTGTAGGGCCTGATCAGAGCCTGGAGGTACTGAGGTGCCGTTCCCCTCACAGCTCCGTAGGCAAGCACCATGGTCTTGTAGCGGATGCGAGCTTCAACTGGAAGCCAGTGGAGTGAACGGAGGAGCGGGGTGACGTGAGAGAACTTGGGAAGGTTGAACACCAGACGGGCTGCGGCGTTCTGGATGAGTTGAAGGGGTTTAATGGCACAGGCAGGGAGCCCAGCCAACAGCGAGTTGCAGTAATCCAGACGGGAGATGACAAGTGCCTGGATTAGGACCTGCGCCGCTTCCTGTGTGAGGCAGGGTCGTACTCTGCGGATGTTGTAGAGCATGAACCTACAGGAACGGGCCACCGCCTTGATGTTAGTAGAGAACGACAGGGTGTTGTCCAGGATCACGCCAAGGTTCTTGGCGCTCTGGGAGGAGGACACAATGGAGTTGTCGACCGTGATGGCGAGATCATGGAACGGGCAGTCCTTCCCCGGGAGGAAGAGCAGCTCCGTCTTGCCGAGGTTCAGCTTGAGGTGGTGATCCGTCATCCACACTGATATGTCTGCCAGACATGCAGAGATGCGATTCGCCACCTGGTCATCAGAAGGGGGAAAGGAGAAGATTAATTGTGTGTCGTCTGCATAGCAATGATAAGAGAGACCATGTGAGGTTATGACAGAGCCAAGTGACTTGGTGTATAGCGAGAATAGGAGAGGGCCAAGAACAGAGCCCTGGGGGACACCAGTGGTGAGAGCGCGTGGTGAGGAGACAGATTCTCGCCACGCCACCTGGTAGGAGCGACCTGTCAGGTAGGACGCAACCAAGCGTGGGCCGCGCCGGAGATGCCCAACTCGGAGAGGGTGGAGAGGAGGATCTGATGGTTCACAGTATCGAAGGCAGCCGATAGATCTAGAAGGATGAGAGCAGAGGAGAGAGAGTTAGCTTTAGCAGTGCGGAGCGCCTCCGTGATACAGAGGAGAGCAGTCTCAGTTGAATGACTAGTCTTGAAACCTGACTGATTTGGATCAAGAAGGTCATTCAGAGAGAGATAGCGGGAGAGCTGGCCAAGGACGGCACGTTCAAGAGTTTTGGAGAGAAAAGAAAGAAGGGATACTGGTCTGTAATTGTTGACATCGGAGGGATCGAGTGTAGGTTTTTTCAGAAGGGGTGCAACTCTCGCTCTCTTGAAGACGGAAGGGACGTAGCCAACGGTCAGGGATGAGTTGATGAGCGAGGTGAGGTAAGGGAGAAGGTCTCCGGAAATGGTCTGGAGAAGAGAGGAGGGGATAGGGTCAAGCGGGCAGGTTGTTGGGCGGCCGGCCGTCACAAGACGCGAGATTTCATCTGGAGAGAGAGGGGAGAAAGAGGTCAGAGCACAGGGTAAGGGCAGTGTGAGCAGAACCAGCGGTGTCGTTTGACTTAGCAAACGAGGATCGGATGTCGTCGACCTTCTTTTCAAAATGGTTGACGAAGTCATCTGCAGAGAGGGAGGAGGGGGGGAGGGGGCGGAGGATTCAGGAGGGAGGAGAAGGTGGCAAAGAGCTTCCTAGGGTTAGAGGCAGATGCTTGGAATTTAGCGTGGTAGAAAGTGGCTTTAGCAGCAGAGACAGAGGAGGAAAATGTAGAGAGGAGGGAGTGAAAGGATGCCAGGTCCGCAGGGAGGCGAGTTTTCCTCCATTTCCGCTCGGCTGCCCGGAGCCCTGTTCTGTGAGCTCGCAATGAGTCATCGAGCCACGGAGCGGGAGGGAGGACCGAGCCGGCCTGGAGGATAGGGGACATAGAGAGTCAAGGGATGCAGAGAGGGAGGAGATGAGGGTTGAGGAGGCAGAATCAGGAGATAGGTGGGAGAAGGTTTGAGCGGAGGGAAGAGATGATAGGATGGAAGAGGAGAGAGTAGCGGGGGAGAGAGAGCGAAGGTTGGGACGGCGCGATACCATCCGAGTAGGGGCAGTGTGGGAGGTGTTGGATGAGAGCGAGAGGGAAAAGGATACAAGGCAGTGGTCGGAGACTTGGAGGGGAGTTGCAGTGAGGTTAGTGGAAGAACAGCATCTAGTAAAGAATCTAGTAAAGAAAAAAGAATCTAGTAAAGAATCATGGTGGCCACCTGGGTGGTTTAACCTAGAATCTAGGAGGCCGCCTGGGTGGTTTAACCTAGAATCACGGAGGCCGCCTGGGTGGTTTAACCTAGAATCACGGAGGCCGCCTGGGTGGTTTAACCTAGAATCACGGAGGCCGCCTGGGTGGTTTAACCTAGAATCACGGAGGCCGCCTGGGTGGTTTAACCTAGAATCATGGTGGCCACCTGGGTGGTTTAACCTAGAATCAGGGTGGCCACCTGGGTGGTTTAACCTAGAATCACGGAGGCCGCCTGGGTGGTTTAACCTAGAATCATGAAGGCCGCCTGGGTGGTTTAACCTAGAATCATGAAGGCCGCCTGGGTGGTTTAACCTAGAATCACGGAGGCCGCCTGGGTGGTTTAACCTAGAATCACGGAGGCCGCCTGGGTGGTTTAACCTAGAATCACGGAGGCCCTCTGGGTGGTTTAACCTAGAATCATGGTGGCCACCTGGGTGGTTTAACCTAGAATCTAGGAGGCCAGGCCACCTGGGTGGTCTAGCTGGTGGTGCCGCCGGTTACCCTCAGCATACAGTCTGTGTGGGTTTAATCTGACCCACTGTCATTTTGACTAGATCTCCCCTTAACTTTCCTGTCCGTCCACTCTCCTAGCCTGGTCTCAGATCGGTTGACATGAAATGTTTGGTGAGAGATTGACAAGGAGCAAAACAGCCCAAACAGCCCTGGGACCCAGGCTATCACTTTCTGTTCAACAAAAATCACCTCAAAAAATACAAAGGGAAAATAAATGAAGGAGGAGATGTGGAAGAAAGGAGAGTAGAAGAAAGAGGAGGATGAGGGGAAGAAGAACTTACAGGGCACAGAGTCAGGGCAGCGGTTCTTCTTCAGGTTGGTGTCACTCTGCCCCACAGACATGGTGCTGGGTTCAGCCTGGTAGGAACACAGGGCCTCCCACTCCTTCAGCAGACGGTCCTTGTTCTTCAGGTGGTCCTCCATGTAAGCCTGTGAGTTATGAGGACAGAGGAGGTTCTCAGTACTAGGGTGACTCTTACTTATATAATACACTACACTCTTCCTCTGTCAATGCCTTCAACTGGATGAATCTGTCTTCTAGAGTCTGATGGTTAATGTGTATTTTTGTCAGTACCCGACCTGGATTCAAATAGTATTTGTTTTATTTCAAATATTTTTAGGGTTTGATTGAGCCTGCCTGCAGTGCCAGGTAGGTACGATTTGCACTTTTGGTACTAGTCCATTGGTTCCACTGCGGAAAGAAGTTAGGCAAGTTCGATCAAGCGCAGCAAAAGTATTTGATGGGAAACAAATACTATTTGAACCCAGGTTTCGTCAGAACAGCGGTAGAGAGATCTGAGGCAGAGTAGGAATGAATGAATGAATGAATGCATAGAGTAAATGTTCAGAGTGACACTGACCAGGATCATATGACCGGTGGAGATGTCCATGTTGGTCTGCGCTGGTTCCTCGCACCAGGAAGAGGTGCTGCTGTGGGAGCTCGGGCTGGGCTGGGGCGCATCGCTGGGCTGGGGCGCGTCACTGAACTGGGACGACACACTGCTCACCCTGGACGTGTCCGTACCTCCTCCACCACCACCACCTCCTCCTCCTCCTCCACCACCACCACCACCAGCACCACCAGCACCCCCACCGCCCCCCGCAGCTCCTGCCCCCTCCTGACGCTCAAAGAGTCCCCTGGATCCCATGTGCTGACGACACAGGTCCTGACAGAAGGAGAAGGGGACCATGACAGTCAATGGGTTTTCTACAGACACAATGTATTACTAAATCAGGGATCAATGTCCCGCGATACAGTCACACTGGTAGTCCTGGGTTGTTGGGGTCTGCAGCATACACAGGTCTCTTTCAATACAGCTCATGTCTCAGACTAGTGAATCCTTGTGCAGGTTGAAAACTGAAGAGTGAATGTGTTCATGTTGGACTGTTTGTGAGTTGTTTTTAGCTCAGTTGGTAGAGCATGGCGCTTGTAACGCCAGGGTAGTGGGTTCGATCCCCGGGACCACCCATACGTAGAATGTATGCACACATGACTGTAAGTCGCTTTGGATAAAAGCGTCTGCTAAATGGCATATATTATTATTATATTATTTTTAGGGAATATTACACTGTTGACATTGGTGAAGAGAGGACGACATAAGAAAACTAAGATATAGCGGCTGGACAAACCCATGTAAGATAAATACTTTATTGATCCCCGAGGGTAAATTGGTTTGTCAATCATATCTCATCGAGAAATGTGCTGTCTGTCTATAGTCTACAGTACTCCCACTTGACTTGGTCCTGCATGGCTGTGAGGTGTCAGTTGACAGCTGGGTCTAGTTACCTATGTGTGTGCGTGTGTGTGTGCACCTACCTGGTACTCCTGGTGTGTAACGCTGCCTCCCTCTGGGCCCAGGCCTAGCTTCTCAGACGCCAGGCGGTTGGTGTGGCGACGCAGGCAGACGATGGTCATTGTCGCCACCAGGATCCCGCCAACACAGGCCACGCCCACCATGGTCATGAACACCCAACGGGAGCCATCTCGGACCCGGGTGGCCTGAGGTAAGCCCCGCCCATCAGTTCTCTGTCGAGAGGGGAGGTGACAGAGACAAAGAGAGAGGGAAGGAAAACAAAATTGTTAGCTGAATATCTCACTGATGAGCCAATAATGTTTATCCTTTAGTGGAAGGATGAGACTCTGGTTCTTTAGAGCCCCACTAATGTCCTGCAACAGAATAATTGATCAAAGTTATTATTATTGAGGAAGTGGATGAGAGAAAACCTGGGTGGTGTTCATTAGGGTGAAAATGTTTTGAAACAGAGTGAAAAGTCCAAATCAGAACAGAGATATTCACGTTGCGAAACGTTTTTCTACATTGTACCCCACTGAATGCAACACAAGTACTGTTGCAGCCTGACCCCCAATCATTTATTCTCTTTCATCTCTCCTTCTACTCCCTGGTTGCCACGGTTGCCTCTCCTGCCCTCCTGACCTCTCTTTCCTCTTCAGAGGCCCCAGGAATGTGCTGAAGGATTTGGGGGTTGGGGGATGTAGCTATAGTCTGAGACATTGGGGTGGGGAGTGCTATAGTCTGACATGGGGGATTGGGGTGGGGGGGTGGAGCTATAGTCAGAAATTGGGGTAGGGGGTGAAGGTATAGTCTGAGACATTGGGGTGAAAGGTGGAGCTATAGTTTGAGATATGGGGGGGGGATGCTTCACCTGATATTCTAAAGGGGCCCGAAGATGAGAGATGGAGAGAAAAGGGGGGAAGGGGAAGAAAACAGAAAGGGGGAAGAGCTGAATGACCGGTTTCTGGAGACGAGTATTAAGATCTGGACATGAGGTGAATTGACCTAACTGACATCAGGGGATGCAGGGGTGAGGGATGGGTGTAGAAGAGGAGATAGGGATGGGTATAGGAGAGGAGATAGGGATGGGTATAGGAGAGGAAATAGGGATGGGTATAGGAGAGGAGAGAGGGATGGGTATAGGAGAGGAGAGAGGGATGGGTATAGGAGGGGAGGGAAGGATGGGTATAGGAGAGGAGAGAGGGATGGGTATAGGAGAGGAGAGAGGGATGGGTATAGGAGGGGAGGGAAGGATGGGTAAAGGAGAGGAGAGAGGGATGGGTATAGGAGGGGAGAGGGGATGGGTGTAGGAGGGGAGGGGGATGGGTATAGGAGAGGAGAGAGGGATGGGTATAGGGAGGAGAGAGGGATGGGTATAGGAGAGGAGAGAGGGATGGGTATAGGAGGGGAGGGAAGGATGGGTATAGGAGGGGAGGGAAGGATGGGTATAGGAGAGGAGAGAGGGATGGGTATAGGAGATGAGAGAGGGATGGGTATAGGAGATGAGAGAGGGATGGGTATAGGAGGGGAGGGAAGGATGGGTATAGGAGAGGAGAGAGGGATGGGTATAGGAGGGGAGGGATGGGTATAGGGGGAGGGAGGGATGGGTGTAGGAGAGGAGAGAGGGATGGGTATAGGAGGGGAGGGAGGGAAGGGTGTAGGAGAGGAGAGAGGTATGGGTATAGGAGGGGAGGGAAGGATGGGTATAGGGGGGAGGGAAGGATGGGTATAGGAGGGGAGGGAAGGATGGGTATAGGAGGGGAGGGAAGGATGGGTATAGGAGAGGAGAGAGGGATGGGTATAGGAGAGGAGAGAGGGATGGGTATAGGAGGGGATGGAAGGATGGGTATAGGAGGGGAGGGAAGGATGGGTATAGGAGAGGAGAGAGGGATGGGTATAGGAGAGGAGAGAGGGATGGGTATAGGAGGGGAGGGAAGGATGGGTATAGGAGAGGAGAGAGGGATGGGTATAGGAGGGGAGGGAAGGATGGGTATAGGAGAGGAGGAGGGGAGGAGGGATGGGTATAGGAGAGGAGAGAGGGATGGGTATAGGAGGGGAGGGAAGGATGGGTATAGGAGAGGAGAGAGGGATGGGTATAGGAGAGGAGAGAGGGATGGGTATAGGAGGGGAGGGAAGGATGGGTATAGGAGAGGAGAGAGGGATGGGTATAGGAGAGGAGAGAGGGATGGGTATAGGAGGGGAGAGAGGGATGGATATAGGAGGGGAGGGAGGGAGGGAAGGGTATAGGAGGGGAGGGAGGGAAGGGTGTAGGAGAGGGGAGAGGGATGGGTATAGGAGGGGAGGGAAGGATGGGTATATGAGGGGAGGGAAGGATGGGTATAGGAGGGGAGGGAGGGAAGAAGAGAGGGAAGGGTATAGGAGGGGAGGGAGGGAAGGGTGTAGGAGAGGAGATAGGGATGGGTATAGGAGGATGGGGGAGGGAAGGATGGGTATAGGAGGGGAGGGAAGGATGGGTATAGGAGGGGAGGGAAGGATGGGTATAGGAGGGGAGGGAGGGAAGGGTATAGGAGGGGAGGGAGGGATGGGTATAGGAGGGGAGATAGGGATGGGTATAGGATGAGAGGGAGGGATGGGTATAGGATGGGAGGGAGGGATGGGTATAGGATGGGAGGGAGGGATGGGTATAGGAGGGGGGAGGGAGGGAAGAAGAGAGAGAAGGGTATAGGAGGGGAGGGAGGTAAGGGTATAGGAGGGGAGGGAGGGATGGGTGTAGGAGAGGAGATAGGGATGGGTATAGGAGGGGAGGGAAGGATGGGTATAGGATGGGAGGGAGGGATGGGTATAAGAGGGGAGGGAGGGATGGGTGGGTATAGGAGGGGAGGGAGGGAAGAAGAGAGGGAAGGGTATAGGAGGGAAGGGAGGGAAGGGTATAGAAGGGGGAGGGGAGGGAAGGGTATAGGAGGGGAGGGAGGGAAGGGTATAGGAGGGGGGGAGGGAGGGAGGGATGGGTATAGGAGAGGGATGGGAGGGAGGGGTATAGGATGGGAGGGAGGGATGGGTATAGGAGGGGGGAGGGAGGGGAAGAAGAGAGGGAGGGAGGGTATAGGAGGGGAGGGAGGGATGGGTATAGGATGAGAGGGAGGGATGGATATAGGAGGGGGAGGGAGGGAGGGATGGGTATAGGATGGGAGGGAGGGATGGGTATAGGAGGGAGGGAGGGATGGGTATAGGATGGGGGAGGGAGGGATGGGTAGGAGGATGGGAGGGAGGGATGGGTATAGGATGGGAGGGAGGGATGGGTATAGGAGGAGGGAGGGAAGAAGAGAGGGAAGGGTATAGGAGGGGAGGGAGGGATGGGTATAGGAGGGGGAGGGAGGGATGGGTATAGGATGAGAGGGAGGAATGGATATAGGAGGGGAGGGAGGGATGGGTATAGGATGGGAGGGAGGGATGGGTATAGGAGGGGAGGGAGGGATGGGTATAGGATGAGAGGGAGGGATGGATATAGGAGGGGAGGGAGGGATGGGTATAGGATGGGAGGGAGGGATGGGTATAGGAGGGGAGGGAGGGATGGGTATAGGAGGGGAGGGAGGGATGGGTATAGGAGGGGAGGGAGGGAGGGATGGGTATAGGAGGGGAGGGAGGGATGGGTATAGGAGGGGAGGGAGGGAGGGATGGATATAGGAGGGGAGGGAGGGATGGGTATAGGAGGGGAGGGAGGGATGGGTATAGGAGGGGAGGGAGGGATGGGTATGGGAGGGGGGAGGGAGGGATGGGTATAGGATGGGAGGGAGGGATGGGTATAGGATGGGAGGGAGGGAAGAAGGAGGGAGGGATGGGGAGGGAAGGGTATAGGAGGGGAGGGAGGGATGGGTATAGGATGGGAGGGAGGGATGCATATAGGAGGGGAGGGAGGGATGGGTATAGGAGGAGAGGGAGGGATGGGTATAGGAGGAGAGGGAGGGATGGGAGGGGAGGGATGGGTATGGGAGGGGAGAGAGGGATGGGTATAGGTGGGGAGGGTATAGGAGGGAGGGAGGGATGGGTATAGGAGGGGAGGGGGATGGGATGGGTATGGGAGGGGAGGGAGGGGAAGAGAGAGAGGGAAGGGGATGGGTATAGGCGGGGAGGGAGGGATGGGTATAGGAGGGAGGGGGATGGGATGGGTATGGGGGGGGAGGGGAGGGGGGATGGGTATGGGATGGGGGAGGGAGGGAAGAAGAGAGGGAAGGGTATAGGAGGGGAGGGAGGGATGGGTATAGGAGGGGAGGGGGATGGGTATGGGAGGGAGGGAAGGAAGAAGAGAGGGAGGGTATAGGAGGGGGGGGGGATGGGTATGGGAGGGAGGGAAGGAAGAAGAGAGGGAAGGGTATAGGAGGAGAGGGGGGATGGTATAGGAGGAGAGGGGGGATGGGTATAGGAGGGGAGGGAGGGATGGGTATAGGAGGGGAGGGAGGGATGGGTATAGGAGGGGAGTGAAGAAGAGACTGATTCATTTAAGGCAACAGAGAGACCAAGAGGCTGCAGTTTAGATTGAAGACAACAGAGAGACCAAGAGGTTGATTCAATAGAAGAGTAGGATGATCAGTACAGTAGATAGACTCCAGATCATTCCATTACTGCAGACATTGACTTCTGTCACAAGTGTCTTAACTCAGGTTGTTGTTGCCAAAAGCGATATGCAACTTCATTAATCACTATTGTGAGTGATGCAAACAGTTAGCAAACATAAGGCCTAACATTTTTTTTCACTAAATAAAAAAATGGAATTGACAACTAGAATTAAAGGGTTTTAAACTTAGATTACACACACTGGTACATGTGTGTGTGTATGCACAATATCAGACTTCCAAGAAAAATCTAATGGACATTATTGCAGAATTCTTATAATTCAAGAGGAGATATTGCCAATGTGAAACTATTCAAAATGCAAACAAGATACAGTTACAATGTGCACCAACACTAATTACTGTATCCAGATATAGGTCCCGTTAAATATTAGAATATTGATAGACGTGTCCTCAAACACATTCAATTCGTTGTACGTTCTTGAATATGTTGTTAAAATCTTCATTGTGATTAAATACCCAGATAAACCAAATCATAATATTTGACAACGAATCATGCGACAATCCCACACACACCACGCGGGCTGGGCATCTCGTAGATGTGCGTGCGCTATGCCGGCAGAATCTGATGAAAAGGTCTAAACTAACAGATAACATTAATGCGTAAGCAATTTACAAATGGCAACTAAATCGTAGAAGTGGAACTAAATACAACTATTATATAATCACATTAGGCCTATAAGAAATACAATTCGCGACTTGGGCCCATAATAAGAATAACTCTAGACAAATCTACCATTCAAAAGTATGAATAGCCTATTAGTAGGCTAAGTATAAGCGACACTCACCCAACATCCACCTTCCGTGAAAGAAAGACGACTTGACTTTTATAGTGCACAAAAGAAAATAAGATATGTCTCTTGCTTTCCATAATGCGTTTATAAAGTGGAAAATAGCGCATCATTTGATTGAATTTTGGCGGCAGTGTGACCTACTAGCTCAGGCCCAGGGACGATGTGAGACGACCAAGAGAGGAGTGGTGCGCGTGACCAATATGAATTAAAGAGACAGTCTTGTGTCTTTCGGGAGCGCGCACGTTTCATTCGACCGCAAAATACGTTTGTCATGTCAAAGGATTTTAGCCATTCTAGGTATTTCAGGCAGAGGAAAATAGTTTGACTGTGAAAATGCACAGAAGGACGCAAAGAATATTGATGATGAATGCCAATATATTCTAATTGTATTTATTTTACCTTTATTTAACCAGGCAAGTCAGTTAAGAACAAATTCTTATTTTCAATGAGGCCTAGGAACAGTGGGTTAACTGCCTGTTCAGGGGCAGAACGACAGATTTGTACCTTGTCAGCTCGGGGGTTTGCAAAGAGACCCCCGTCTCTCGCTTCCTCTCTCTCTCACACACACACACACACACACACACACTAAATGCAGCATAACATTCTCTTACCTCACCGACACCTGTCTGCAGGATCTTCAGAGCAGTTTCAGACTCCAGAAAGTTCTTCTCTGCAACTGAGTAAATTATGAAACAAAATAAAATAGTTGCAATCTTGCAAAAAAGTAATATTCTTGCTATTCTATATTTTTTTAAACACCAGAGTGGTTCAAAAATCCCTTTTATACCCCTAGCTCACTTTTTGTCCAAGTTGTGTGTGTGTGTGTGTGTGTGTGTGTGTGTGTGTAGACATTGTCTTGGTGGTTTACATAGAGCAGCGGGACATTGGGTCAATTTGACCCCGTCTGACCCCAGTAACAGGTCCACTTACCGGCTTTCTCTGCCACGTCTTCAGCACTCAAGTTCTGGCTGTTGGGGCGAACACGGAATGTCAGGGCAGGGCCCACCACACTGTAGAGAGACAGACAGGAACATTCCATCAAACTATTGATTAATATAGCTGGGGCCGGGAGAGAGAGGGGTGGTGGGATGGTGGTAGGAGCAGGAGCCTTTATTTTGGGTGTGAATAAGCCCCAAATGTACACTGTTATACAAGCTGTACACTCACTACTTTACATTGTAGCAAAGTTTAATTTTTTCAGTGTTGTCACATGAAAAGATATGCTCAAATATTTACAAAAATGTGAGGGGTGTACTCACTTTTGTGATATACGCACACACACACACACGCACACACACACACACACACACACACACACACACACACACACACACACACACACACACACACACACACACACACACACACACACACACACACACACACACACACACACACACACACACACACACAGTACAGTTGAAGTCTGAAGTTACATACACTTAGGTTGGAGTCATTCAAACCCGTTTTCAACCACTCAACAAATTTCTTATTAACAAACTATAGTTTTGGCAAGTCGGTTAGGACAACTCATTTGTGCATGACACAAGTATTTTTTCCAACAATTGTTTACAGACAGATTATTTCACTTATAATTCACTGTATCACAATTCCAGTGGGTCAGAAGTTTACATACACTAAATTGACTGTGCCTATAAACAGCTTGGGAAATTCCAGAAAATTGTCATGGCTTTAGAAGCTTCTTGTATGGTTAATTGACATTATTTGAGTCAATTGGAGGTGTACCTGTGGATGTATTTCAAGGCCTACCCTCAAACTCAGTGCCTCTTTGCTTGACATCATGGGAAAATAAAAATAAATCAGCCAAGAGCTCAGAAAAAAATGTGTAGACCTCCACAAGTCTGGTTCATCCTTGGGAGCAATTTCCAAACGCCTGAAGGTACCACATTCATCTGTACAAACAATAGTACGCAAGTATAAACACCATGGGACCACGCAGCCATCATACCGCTCAGGAAGGTGATGCGTTCTGTCTCCTAGAGATGAACGTACTTTGGTGCGAAAAGTGCAAATCAATCCCAGAACAACAGCAACTGACCTTGTGAAGATGCCGGAGGAAAAAGGTACAAAAGTATCTATATCCACAGTAAAACAAGTCCTATATCGACATAACCTGAAAGGCCACTCAGCAAGGAAGAGGCCACTGCTCCAAAACCGCCATAAAAAAGCCAGACTACGGTTTGCAACTGAACATGGGGACAAAGATCGTACATTTTGGAGAAATATCCTTTGGTCCGATGAAACAAAATAGAACTGTTTGGCCATAATGATCATTGTTATGTTTGGAGGACCGTGAAGCATGGGGGTGGCAGCATCATGTTGTGGGAGTGCTTTGCTGCAGGAGGGACTGGTGCACTTCACAAAGTAGATGGCATCATGAGGAATGAAAATTATGTGAATATACTGAAGCAACATCTCAAGACATCAGTCAAGAAGTTAAAGCTTGGTCGCAAATGGGTCTTCCAAATGGACCATGACCCCAAGCATACTTCGAAAGTTGTGGCACACTTGCTTAAGGACAACAAAGTCAAGGTATTGGAGTGGCCAACACAA
Organism: Oncorhynchus gorbuscha; assembly: GCF_021184085.1. NCBI lineage: Eukaryota > Metazoa > Chordata > Actinopteri > Salmoniformes > Salmonidae > Oncorhynchus > Oncorhynchus gorbuscha. Next base: position 254,245 of record NW_025745745.1, on the reverse strand, counting down.
AGCCCTGACCTTAATCCCATATAAAATTGGTGGACAGAACTGGAAAACGTGTGTGCAAGTAAGGAGGCCTACAAACCTGACTCAGTTACACCAGCTCTGTTGGGAGGAATGGGCCAAAATTCACCCAACTTATTGTGTGAAACTTGTGGAAGGCTACCCAAAACGTTTGACCCAAATTAATCAATTCAAAGGCAATGCTACCAAATACTAATTGACTGTATGTAAACCTCTGACCCACCGGTAATGTGATGAAAGAAATCAAATCTGAAATAAATCATTCTCTCTACTATTTTTCTGACATTTCACATTCTTAAAATAAAGTGGTGATCCTACCTGACCTAAGACAGGGAATGTTTACTAGGATTACATATCAGGAATTGTGAAAAACTGAATTTAAATGTATTTGGCTAACTTCCGACTTCAACTGTACATACATACATATACACACTTTTGTTTTAGAATATACCTTTATTATTCCCCACAAACCCCACCACTCCTCCCCCAATTGGAGTAAACTAATAAACAATAACACTAAGGGATCTACTTTCAGTTTATACATATTATACACATTTTACAATAGTGATATCTTGTCTGTTTTCAGTGCTTCCTCTATTTCTGATTTCCTCAACTCACACGTCCTCTCTCCTCTATTCTGCCTCACCTCCTTTTGAAAAAAGTCAAAGGTGATCGAGGAGAGGCAACGCGGAGGAAAATGAGACTCTCCTTCTCCACTTACTAATGAGGTTTACAGGGTGGATCCCAAAATAAATGAGACTCTCCTTCTCCACTTACTAATGAGGTTTACAGGGTGGATCCCAAAATAAATGAGACTCTCCTTCTCCACTTACTAATGAGGTTTACAGGGTGGATCCCAAAATAAATGAGACTCTCCTTCTCCACTTACTAATGAGGTTTACAGTGGATCCCAAAATAAATGGATCCCAAAATAAATGAGACTCTCCTTCTCCACTTACTAATGAGGTTTACAGGGTGGATCCCAAAATAAATGAGACTCTCCTTCTCCACTTACTAATGAGGTTTACAGGGTGGATCCCAAAATAAATGAGACTCTCCTTCTCCACTTACTTACTAATGAGGTTTACAGGGTGGATCCCAAAATAAATGAGACTCTCCTTCTCCACTTACTAATGAGGTTTACAGGGTGGATCCCAAAATAAATGGATCTTCCAAAATGAAAGGGTGGATCCCAAAATAAATGACTCTCCTTCTCCACTTACTAATGAGGTTTACAGGGTGGATCCCAAAATAAATGA